>NC_071087.1:138565997-138833497 GCF_027358695.1 Spea bombifrons | reverse complement strand
TCACTGGTTCCTAGATGGGCTTGTTACGGTAATATGAGGTAATATTTTAAAATCAGTTTAAAAATAAATTCTCTTAAATTTATTTACTATTGCGATTCGGTGGACTTTACTAATTCATTTTCCAGTCGATGATGGGAGCTGTAATCAAACTCTGTGTTGGAGGGAATGCATTCAAAGGTATAAAAAGAAAAAGTCTAATTGAATGATTGCCTAATCAGTTCCAGCAATATGGATGTTTTCTAGTGCTTTTTGAATAAACTAACTTAAGGTGTCTAGCCCTTATCTAATAAATCACGTTATACACATACTATAAGTGACCAGTGACGTATTCTGGTGACAGGCCCTATTGGGTTGTGATTAAGCTTCCAGTGCCATGCTTACTTAATGCGCTGGGTGGCGACATCAGACATCTCCTTTGTAAGTGCCCCGCTTTTTTATGGCGGCTGTGCTTATGATAACTGTGCCTTGATGCTGAGCAATGGCATATGATGTCATATTTGAACACTCAACAGAAAGGACAGTGCAGATAAGAGTGCTGGGGGCAGCTAGGGTGTTTTCCCGGTCAAGCCATAAGCAGCTCCCTGCCCAAAGACAGCACTGTAAGTGGCCCTAAATCCGTGTTTAATTTCACTTTCCGTTCAAGGAGCCTGTAAACATATGCAATTAGCACTTCAAAGTGCATTTTTTTCAGGCTGATTTTCCTTATACACATAACATTAATATGTTAACTTGTGTTTAAGGAACATCACAGTATGACATGGGTAGGAATATCAACAATTAAAACAAAGAAATTAAATAATAAAGAATAGTATACCTCTCCTGGTATAATCAATATCTGTTTTGAATCCTTGCAGTGTTTAAATAAATGTTTGCACTGAGTTCTGAAATTAGTAACTTCAAAGAAAACCAATAAAAGCACTTTATCACAAAACAGAGCAGAAATGCAGCTTATGGCGACTACCTTTGAAGTGTAAGCAATGCAATGTATTTCACAAGCCCTGGCATACAAAGGGTTATAAGGAACCATTACAGCAATAGGCTTAGTGATCCTTGGGCCCTACTTGAAAAACTACGAAACAGCATTTGTGCCAGATGGTACTAGGTAATGGTCATTGTTCCCAATTGCTAAATTAACACTTCGCCCCTAACAAGTAGAGGATGGAGATTCTTCTAAATGCTGGTCTTTCGGTCTCGGTTTAAATCACAAATGGATGTCGCCTACACAGAATTTCTGCAGAAACAGGTGCAACATTAAGTGTGAGGGTAACAGAATCACAGGGAGAAAGGACTCTAATTGGGATCCCAAGGACGTATTAATGTGCAGAAGTACTTGGTTTGAACCGTTCAGCAGGGGAGTATATGAAAAAATATTACAATACCTTGTATGGAAAGGGTTAAACTGGCATCTAACACCTGTTACGGCATTTGCCAATGATTAAAAGCCTTCCTTTTCATTTCTAAACCCTAGTATTATCCCAGCGTACTGTAAGCATCTATAAGCATGGACCTTGTAACTTAGATCTGTTAGTATCTGTCCATGTGAGTTTCTCTTACCTAGCATATAATTCTCCTGTATCTCGGTCAGTCTACAACAAGCACCTCCTTACCTAAAGAATCTGTAAATCTGTCCGTTCATGTAAGTTTTTCTTATCCCATACACTCTGTGTTATATTTTCATATAGCACCAATAATTGAAAGAGAAAATGGAGAAAAAAAAGTATCCTCTCTATATTTGGTTAACATGTTCTCAGGTTGAAAAGTTCCTGCACATTAGACAGGGTATAGGCTGATAAATAGCCATGTGTAATGTAAACACAGTCTACAAAGAAATCAAAGTATTTATACTTATGTTGGGTAGGGGTACAATTAATTATATCCTGTTATGAATGAGATAAATGTTATTTATGTATACTATATATATATATATATGTATGTATACACACGCATGTCCACCTGGCACACATTGAGTTAAATACTTCTGATATATAAAGACATGTTTTCCTTGATAAAATTTTCACACTGCGCAGAAAGGGTTAAAGCACACTGTCTTGACACAGTATGATGCTAGTTGAATGCAAAGAGAGGTTCTTAAGGTTCTGTACGTCTGATCTCAGAAAACCTTCAAAATCTATCCTTGATCTCGGCAAACACGGCAGAGCACAACGTTATTTATGCATTCATTTATCTTTTCATCAAGGGCGGCTTATGTGGTCTTTACTGACTTTGGTATCTCATCATCGCTGTTGCATTGTGTGCACTTGTAACAGGGATAATGGATCTCGGCTTACAATGCCTACAAACTCTGCCCAGGGCCTCGTAAAGCAAATGGCCATAAATGCCCCCATCGTGGCTCGAATCTTGATGAATAAAAATGAAGATCATGTCAAACAATAAAGTGACAGGTTTATTTGCAGAGCAGGGGGGGTGCAGGCGTTCCGTTTCCAGTCTGTATGGATGCTGCCATCTATCTGCAGCTTAGCAGAAAGCGGCGCTAATTTACACACCTGGGCAAACATAGCTACCATTGCTTGGTTTTAGTAAATATCAGAGGGATAGAACGGATGATAAAGGCAAATGCGAAACCGGACACATGCAGACGTTTTTAAAATGCCTTGGAAAAAAAAAACATTCAACAAAGAAATGTATTATCAAACAGTAACGCACGGCCTCGAGCACTCGTCTGATATCATGCCAGTTGTCTAGCTTAAATTCTGCTGCCCCATGGTTCCCGGCTTTGACATTGAGATCTGCACAGCTACCAGAGATAATTATTTCAACCTTCAGGCCATGAGCACTCAGTTTTGATCATAGTAGGTTGAAGGTTTTTTGGGGGGGTTTTGTTTTTATCTGGCGCTTCCAAGTAGATTTCAGTTTGAGGATAAAAAAAAACCATAAATAAAATATAGCACAAGACGTTTATTTTAAGGCATTGATTTTTCAAAACATAGCTTCTACAGAAAACGTTAATATAGACCTTCAGTGAGTGAAGTGCTAATAATCAGTTTATACGGCTACAGAAAGCTTACAGTTTTGCTGGGTTCATGATTAAGGGTGAATGATAGATACGCATACAAACACCATGACATCTCAGCGCCTTCCCAGCTGAATTCGTCGACTTGCTCAGCGTCACAATTATGGCTAAATGTGCACCGTACAGCATTACGGAATAACAACACAACGACAATATTAAAGTATAATAATTTTATACAATGTGCTTGTGCGACTTACAGCAAGACCTGGGAGATAAAGTTGAGCTTTAGTTGAAGCTTTATTGTCACTGTGTAAAACAAGTGTCCTACAATAGGGAAAAAACTTGTATTTTACTTATAAAGACATTTGTCATATAATTATTATTATTATCTTTTATTTATATAGCACCAACAATTTACGCAGCGCTTGATACAATACATATATTTAAGGGGTATGACAAGACGAGAATTGGCAGACTAAGACAAACCGATAAATTTGGTGCAACATATAAAATCTAATGCATATAATCACCTGGCAAATATGCAAAGTGAAGCACCACTTATTTTAGAACTGCCATGCTTGTGCTGGCAGCGTACCTAAGTATGCTTCCCGCTTCGTTATATATAAGCAGGGATGACTGATGTCTAATTTTATAAAGCTCCCAATAAAGGTTCAATGCGTTTGCATGACTGAATTGCATGCACTAATATGTACCGGAGTCTATGTAAAATGGACTACAATATGCATATATATAGGGCTGGAGTTTAAAGTCTATAAACATATGCATTTTAAACTCAAACACTTTAAACTGCTTATTTAAAGGAGAAGTCCAGTGTTAAATTTTGCAACTGAGTATGTACAAGACGGTTTCTGGATTCAGTAGAAGTGGCCAAGAGAGAAGACAAAAGTCTTACTTTTTCAACTCCAATAACTAAACAATGCAGTAAAATCATTTGGAGTCCGTGTAAAAGGGACTACAATATGCATTAAGAAATATACAATTTTAGAGGACTAGACTGTTCCTTTAACAATGCATTTCTAAACCGTCAAAACGCAGCACAATTTAATGAGCAGTAACGCTAATGGCAGCAATTAGCCTTTGCTTTTTTCTTACGTTTGTGTAGTCAGTTTTGGCCTAACAGACAGGCAAATCTCCCTTCAAGGGTGAAAGTGTGGCCACCCACCAAAAGAACTTGAACTAACCCACCATGTCATCCCCCTTACTGCCCCTTCCACATTACCACTCTGCAAGATACAATACCTTGTATTATCTGTTTATACCCATTGCATGAAAAAGGCACCTGCTTTCCCTTTTAAATCCTACGACTACAGAAGGTGGTCAGAAGTGATGTCGCGTATGTTCTCAGCAGCCTTTCAAGAGAATCACACAGAGTAGACTTAAGTCAAACATACTCGGTTACAGAAATACAATTTATAAATACAGCCACATAGTTACATCATCAATAAAATAATTTTAATATCTACAGAGAGAACACGTATCACAAAGTATCAGAATTAAAGTGTGAGCGTCACCTCGGAACAACCTACAAGGAAAAGCGACGCCAGCAGTGTGGGATTTGGGGTCATCTCTGGGCTTTCAGCCATTCAGATCACTTAGTTATAGGTTGATAATGCACCGGGGCAGTGCAGTGCCCTAATGTGTTTATCAGATGTGTTCTGGGTATCAGGAGTCATAATATCTCACTGTTTAAAATCAAACCATGCAAACTACACTGACTGCTCACGTTAACTGTAATATAATATTTTTTCTTTTAAAAGTTGTGGCATTAACTATAAAATAATTCATATTTGGAGGGAGGTTAAGAAAAAAGAATGCTAGAGCTTCTTATAATGCTAATATAACATAGGGATTGAAGGCTATTTAACCATATACCCAAATGTCAGGACGTGCTCGTGTTTTTCCATCTGGATTATAATAATTTGTGCAGTTTTGAGATGTGCATGCACTGTGAGCACTTATTTACAGACCTAGCATTATAAGAAGCACTGGCATTTTTTTTATTTTTTTTTTATTTTTTTACTATATTTACTAAAAATATATTTATTTATTTTGAACTGCCGTCCTGTTGTGTTTTCATAGAGCTCTGGGTCCAGTACAGCAGAAAACACCAGGTACGAAACTTGTAGACCCCACTAAATAACTACATAAGGAACTATTCATAATAATAGAATAATAAAACCGAATGGCCTTTTATTTATTTTTTCTTAGAAAAACTAAAAAACCTGAACTTTAAATATAATATTTTTAACAGTGTATAATCACCTAAGTGTATGTTCAAACCTTTGAATTATTTGCAGCATTTAAGATCAAATAATCTGTGTTAGGATCGTCAGGCAGTAAAACAGCAATGCTGAGAATAGCCACAGCTGCACTTCTGCTGACAAAGCTAAAGAATATGCAATAGAACAAAATATATTATATATATATACACATATATACCTGTCGCACAATTCCTTGTATGGTACATGCCCTGAGACATGAATCTGGTGTCAAAAAATAAATAAATGGATTTTAAGGGTTAAGGTGCCAAGGGACAAATGATTACGCACGTGGGGTTAAGTTTTATATTTTAAAATCCGAACGAGTTTTGAATGGTATTTGAACTGACAAACTTTACCCACACAAGGTTGAAGAAAGCGAGTCAGCATGTTCTCATAACATGCTAAGTCGGTCCCTTAACATCATGTAATGATTTAGAGAAAAAGTTCACACCGCTCCCTTGGGCTTCCGAAAGAAAAAAGCGGCCATTCCATTGGCAGGAAACCTCGCACAAATGAAGCGCCTGCAGCAAAATACCTTGTCCGTAGCATAATGATAGTCACGTGTGGGAGAAAACACAGAAAAGTCAAATTATTACAGGATTTCAGAATTAGCTTTCTATAAACCACCCTGATTTATTTTTTTCCCTTAAAGTTTGAAACGGGCAAATTCTTAGCAAAAATAATACAAGCAGGAAGCCAACTCTATACTCAAGTAGTATATAGAAAGCAATCTTCTTCTAAAAAGGAGGATGAATACAATTGCCCCCACGCCTCAAATTGTACCAGCATGGCATGAGAACTTGATTTGCACACCCAATACCGTACTTTGCAGCTTCCCCAGGTAATTATTCTTCTCGATACAGTTCCCGTGTATGCGGGAAGACATTCAGCTAAAAAAGAGCATCCACCAAGAAACGAGAAAAAAAAAAACCACACAAAATGAATAGTTCAGGCAAAGACTACAAATAAATTATTTATTTAGACTCATTACTGTTGACCTTTCAGAATTTACATGCTGCCTCATTTCCCATACCCGCATTTGAGATAATCATGCCCTCGGTTACGCGAGTATAAATAATATATATCCAGTCATCCCATGCGAGTCCTTGTTTATGCAACAGTGTCCTCAGATAAACAATAAAATAAGCACCGCATTGCCAGTTTCGGCAGCTAACTACTAACGCCGAGCGGCAGGAATGCGAGATACGGAACACCTGTATTACTTCGTGCTTCGCTGTCAGAGGCGCACAAAAAAATACAGCTCGTTAGTTTTAGTAACCGTTTGAGCACCAGGGGGTAAGCATTTAAGCAACTTGACAAATCGGATAACTAGGAAAGAGTTAAAACATTTTGGAAAACAGAAACCAATTGGAGAAGAAAAAGAAAAGTCCAAGGAATTCTCTTTTTGTTACTTCCAGTAAAGCATTAAGCAGGGGTGTAAATTTGAACACGCGACATGATTGAAATGAAACTAAAAATTGTATAAATTATTGGACGGTGACTTCTCTGCCGCTGTGCAGGTTTGGTTAGTATACAGATCCGTTGTTGCCAGAGCCCTATATATTCTTACATATGTAAAAACAGAGCTATCCCGTATAACGCTACTCTTAAAAAGGGCCATTCGTAATTTCAGCATTTAAGATCATGTCACATATACTGTGCTAAAGTTGCAGAGTTTTAGATTATGTTAAGCAATAACAATTTGTCCAGAGCTATTTGATCTGTAATTGTCTACTAAGCACTTAGTTGAATGATCTCCAGTCCAATGTGTGTGGTTTTTGTAATGTTAATGAACGTGAACGAATGCGGCACAACTTTACGGCCGATATAGCAGAGGTTAGATTCACCAACACAGCATTTGTTTGCATGTGCGTTATCTTATAATGCCTTAAACGATAGCCTTGTTTTGTTTTTCATGGGGGGGGGTGTTTATACCGGGAAATGATTACACAGTTTCTTTATGTAAACACATCGGCTGTGGAATATGGAAAAGGGAAAAGATTTAATTCTACTATATTAACTGGAAGTATTCAACATTTTTCAGTGATTAGCAGCGCACAAACTGAACTTTAAAGCTCTGGGAACAGTTAATATACGTCTAAATCTGTAAAATTCATTGGAAGAAGTGTGCTGCTTCATAACAGGTGTTATGCTTGCTTAAAGATGATTTCTACTGAGTAAATTATGCAAAAGGAGGTAAACTCTTAGAACCGCTATGGCTTGAAAGCCCTGTCCTTAGATTAAAATATTTTAACTATATTAATATTAATTTTATTTAGCTTTCTCAAGGATTTTTTTTTTTTTTGAAACAACGCAAAAATTAAACAAATTAATCTACATATCATGTCGTGGGAAGTGGAATGTATGTCTGCAACACCAGAAAAAATAAATAAAACTCCACAACATACAACTAAGAACAAGTATGCTAATTCTTCAATTGGGTATAATATTGTAATATGTTCAGGATATTAATAATATATAACATCAAAAAGGTACACCTAGTTTAAATCTAATTATTAACTATGAATAAAAGATCGAATTATTATAGCAGCTATATGCCGTGCCATATAAATTGACATTTATAATAAATTCAGTGTTTATTATATCTGTACATCTGCACACTCACGTGCACACTTACTCCATCAACATAGGTTATCTATTTGTACTGTACTTTTAGACTTAAGGGTCTGCGAGAAAGGTCTGACTATTACACATCATAGATGTATTCATCAAAATTAAACACAATTTCAATACTCTTGTTAATTCAAGCACAACACTTAATACTAATTCATAATCAGAGTAGTAGAAGCCTGTAAAAAAAAAAAAAGAAAAATCCCCAACACTTCCCCAAGCCGGACTACAGGTGCAAATTGAAAGTGAAATCCACAGCAAGTATTACTGGTTAAGTCTCATAGTCATGTCAACCCTGCTAAGATATTAAATCACAAATAGGAACACTTTATCATAATGCATATGAAAAAAGGCAAACTTATTAGAAAACAGTGGGCTTCACAAGTTCTGTTTCCCAAGAGCCATGAGCATTATTAATGTTCCTATATATATTCCATTAACACCTCCTGTGTTACCAGAGCCTGCAAAGCATAATGCAAAGAAGGCTTAACAGACGAGGACACAGATCCCTTTTTGAGAACAATGTGCATGGACAGGCAAGCTAGGGTATGATTTAACCCCTTACTGGCACCTGGTCTTGCTCACTAATGAATTGTTCAGGAATGATTTCTATGGACAAGAAAGCGGGAGAGAGGTAATTATTAATATAATGTGTGTATGCGTATTTAAAGAATGGTAACACTTCAAAGGTTCGCCTAAGTCATCTTTAAAAAAAAATTTCACAAAACTCTTCCAGCTGAGGGTCATAAATGTCACTTTTCAAGCTCCCAAGCCTCTAGAACATAGATTTGCAGTAAAGCTTTTTTTAAATCCCCACATCATCATCATCATCAAAAAAATAAATCTAGCTCCTGCTGGAGCGTTCTCTCTGGCTATACATTGCTGACCAAGACTGATCAGCCTAAACACCCACTACCTCCATCCACCCATCCAGACCCAGCTAAGCCAGGCTCTGGAAACCCTCCCCCAGGTCAGGCAGGTAATGCCACACTTGGCTCTGGGATCTTTAGGACCTCTTTTTGCCCTCGGACCACAGGGGGGCTTCACAACCTCCACAGTCTCTCTGATTGTGAGGCTTTGAGGGGTTTAAACGTTCAGAACCTGATGCGTGCTTCATACCAGTCCTGTACCGGATCCTGCTGACATCCAGTCTCTTACAAAAACTGGACTTGGAGGATTGGCTCCCCCTGCTTTCCAAATGCTCCACCGTAAGGATCTTAAATTCAAAATTGGAGGTGGCTAACATGACAGGAAACATGTTACCGGATGTCCTTCTGTGTATTCTATATAAGTGCTGTTAAAAAGCAGAGACATTTTAGAATATTTTAAGAGATGCAGATCGCAAGTGAGCCACTGAAGGGAATGAAACATTGAAGAACAGCCACTATGAACACTATGAACATGTATTAATGTGAGCCTGTTTCACCAGCACCATTTCCATTAATTATCTTAATTTGATCAATAGCACATGGAAGATTTTAAAATATCTGCCCCTAAGAACCTTCCACTGTGCGCTGTGATTCACGGATAAGCATGCAGGGTCATCTAATGTGGGCTTAACTCGGTCACCATTTATTTAGCAATGGAGTAACATATGACAATACCTACACCCAGTGCACCATTAAATTAAATCATGTGAATGTATGTGATCAAGATACTTCCAGGGGAGATTTTGGCTAGCACAGTAGTATTAGAGAACATCAGAAACATTAGAAAATGACCAAAACATTGAACATAAAATCTCTCCAGAACACCGTAAAATAACGAATCAACCAACAAACAATAAAATGGCGGCTTTAACTCCTGTAATACTAAACATGGTAGGGGTCTGATTAGTGCACGAGTTATATTTTCCCCATTAAAGGTTTATCCTTTCATTATACTCTTCATTGTCCTTCCCTGCCTTTGATCTCCCTCACAACCGAGCTCAGTGTTAAGTATTCACGGTGGTCTAGCATCAGGTCAGGTTGATCTGTCTCTCTCTATTGGCTTCCTTCAAGGGCTTCCTATCATCAGTGTTCTGACAACTTTATTAGCTCAGTCAGATAGTACATCTCAGTTGCTCATATACCATTCTCAAACAATCACACTTTTGTAGCCGACTTCGAACAAATAATTATATGAACTCTTCAGATGTTATGTTCAATAATAAGGTTGAAACTAGGGAAACTTCGCATTATATGTAAGTCAGGACTTTGTCTTCATGTTCGAGCCCAGAGAAAAAAAATCAATCTGGGATTGATTTTTGTCTATATATTGTTATTGTCAGAGGATTAATTGATGAATTTTTCATTTGATGAGTCAGGTGGAAGAGGCTGCCAGGCATAAAGTGAGAAGAATTTTAATTTACTCACTTATCTGAACTATTTTGATATTTCATTAGGATTATAGTTTGAGAAAAAAGAAAGGTTACAAAACAGAAAAAAAGAATAGATAAATGATAGTTTCTGTTTCAAGAGGAATTGTGTTAACCATTTGTAACTAATGTAATAAGTCCGAATTTCTCAATGCTCAGCTATACACAGTTAATGGGCTAGTGACTAGTGTTTTAAAAACTATATATAAAATATACACGTATACAAAAATATTTCTACCAGTAAAATGTTAGATGATGACGTTGATAATTGCTGTTCCCCAGCAGTTTTTCCAAGGAGCGTGCAGTCAGTTAGCTCTAGTGTACAATACAAGCTCATCAACTTGGTTAATTACGGTAAAAGTATAACAGGGAAACTATATTTTTTTATACAAAATATATGTAAAAATACCCACACCTTGAATGTGTTTACATGCAGAGGAAATGAACTGGCATTCGAGCTCTGAGACAAAATGTTTGCTGGATTTTATATATAAATGTTTCAAATATAACAATTTTGTACAAACACACATGTATGCGTATACACACACTAAACACCTTCCCTAGTATAATATACCCAAATTCTTTTGGAAATTTAGAATTAAATCTAATGTAATTGTCACTCATTTATAAATTCATTCATATATTTAAATACATACAAATCACGCATTGCCTACATTAGAAATAACTCACTGAACTCCAAATTGATGTAATGGACGGCAGACAGCATTATGCTGTCACAGTAAATTTAAGTGTTGATATATTTATGTAAAGTCCCATGCCCAAAAATCTACTTGAGCTACCTACTTATCAAGAGAGGTGGGAGAGTTTGGAAAAAGTGTAGTAGAGAATTCATTATGTTGCACCGCTATAACATGTAAGAACTGCTGGTGTTTAGGGGTCATTCCTCTAATAGTTTTTTCAGGGCCTTCAAATCTGGGGCTGCTGTTGCACTGTTCAGAATGAGGCGTGTTAATTACACACGTACACAGACACGTATGAATTATACACACGCGTGTTAATAAAGCATGGACATAAAACCTAAGCCTTCCAGCACAGCAGCCCACCGGATCTAGTGATACTGACTGCTGTGACCCCTTTTAACTGGGATTAGCATCACTGGTTATGTACATTATTTCCTCTTGATCACGATTCCGCTTGTAAAATGTCATCTGCAGTACCTGCTGGCGCTAAAAGAAGGCTGCAGCAAAGAGATGCTTGGCATGGCCGGGAAGGGCTGTGGATAACAGCTACGTGTCATACTGTGCCACAAACACATGAATTATCACACTCACATACAGCGTACCGAACGGCCAGTGACCTCAGCGGGAACTGCCTGAAAATCCAAGATTACACAGAATGAAGACTTGTAAACATGGCAATCAAAGGAATAACCAATTAAACACCAACGAACATGGGGCAATTAATAGCTAAAAAGCAGCCTGTGATCCTGTGGATGGGGTGCAACTCCCATCATTCTTAGTCAGGTGAAGTTCTATAATTCCCCAAAATACATATACATATATATATACATATATATATACATATATATATACATATATATATATATATATACACACACACCAAAAAAAAAAGGGGGGTTATGTTTTGTAACCGTATGAAAAAGAAAGTACACCTTCTTTAAATTCTATGATGTTGCTAACGGATTTCTTTGATTCATTTATCATGAGCAAGTGTGACCACCTCCATAAAAGCCAAAGTTTTACCGGTTTGCTGGTCTGAAGCATCCAGGCGTGTGTTGCTGCCCATCAATCTAGGAAGGATTACAAGGCCATTTTAAAACACACCAACTGTCAAGCACGGTGGCGGAGGTAGACTTGTTTTGCAGCTACATGACCTGGGAACTTTGCAGTCATTGAGCTGACCATGAACTAGAGTCAAATGTGAGGCCATCTGTCAGCCAGCTATATTATATATATATATATATATATATATATATATATATATATATATATATATATATATATATATATATATATATATATATATATATATACATACATATATATACATACATACACAGACACACACACACACAAATGCAGTTTTCTTGTCTTCATGCAATGACTGAAAAATCATGGCTGCCACATTTGCAGATCTCAAGAGTGACAAGGTGCTAATTCTATTTGATTTTACTCAAAGTACGATTTAATAGGAAAAGCTGGAAGCAAAGCACAACACAAAAATACACAATGCAGTAAACTTTTTTTTTTTTTAAATACAGTAAGTGTATACCATCAGACCGAGTGATCTTAACCTCCTGTTCCTGGGATCTGATTATCCTGCAGAGGAGCAATAAGGCCGGTGGCGTTGCACCCAGGCGCCAGCTGCAAGTGAAAGACAGAGGGAATGTGCGTATGTGTATGTTTGCATAAGAGCTCATGGTGTTTTTGGAACACAAAATAATATACACATAATACCAAAGTTATATATGATTCAGTCTAATAAATTGTTTTTTGGCCAAAATGTATGTTTTTTTTAACATATGTCCTATGACATTTGTGAAAATAGGGATTTGGAATCCCAAAGCTAGCTCTTCATACACTGACAGCTTTGAATGCATCGCGGTGTGAGAAACGATCATGAATGGCACAGTCATAACTAGGCTTAACTAGGCCCAGAGACTCAAACATTATTAAACGTTATTAATAAGTCATAAATCCACTGTACAGTTCTTTGTAGTCTACACATTATACATGTTTTACTTAAGAATACATTGAGTAAAAGTGAATTCCCAACTTCAAAAAACCTTTACAGTCAGAGATTAATTATTAATACTACTGTACTGGTACAAACTTAACTTCAGCATTATAAAGATGGGCAAGCAAGTTGTGAAGAGCCATAACCTCGCTGGCCCAAGTGTATACTTACTACAAAAAGGCCAGGGGCTGCAAGCATTTTTAGCCATACTCGCTAAACACTGGTGCGTCACCGGACTCATAAATCACTCTGTGGCATTATATATATATATATATATATATATATATATATATATATATATATATATATATATATATATATATATATATATATATATATATATATATATATATATATTCCAAATAATCCTAGCACCACATACCTTGAAACTTCATATACATGCCAACATGCCACACAATGGTCTTTAGTTTAAACAATACATTTAGCCAACCTTGTGTTGCAAAGGATCAAACACAGTATACTTTACTTAGCACAGTTTAGATTACAGACAGAATGCTATAGAAGATGACTTGAATCACAACAGCCCTATCCTGCTTGCTTACCTAGGATTAGACAGACAGCAAATCAATAGGCAGTCTAAGATGCCAGCCAAGCCAAAGTTTTGATACAGACTTACAGCCAGCTCTATGAATGGTGCATCTCCTTCAAAAAGCAAGACATGAAATGTGCATTTAAAATATATAATCAGTTTGCAAATGCTGGGGAAAAAATCCCCCCCCCCCCAGTATTTCTACTGCCCTAGTTACTAAGCCTAACAAAAAGACAATATCTGCAGCCAAACATAAGGCTGAAATGGTACTTGCCCCAAGGTCCTTACACAAATGACACACACGTGTACAACAAACACTAAAAGCCTGGCAGCAACGTGCTGTCTAAGAGCAGCAAATATCCTGACTTAACATGTGTGGCAGCAAATAATGTTGAATCCAACTTCTTTAGTTATGTAAGGGAACAGAGAAACAAAACTGCAGCAAAATTGTCACAAAGTTCCATTTCTCACTGGTTACAGCATTGGAGTCTCTGCTAAAAATATCCACAGTAAGCAAAATCAGCGTAACAAGAACTTATAGCTCACTCTCATGCAGTGACCTTTAGCTGATGTTGAATTAGATGACCATTTTAAAGTTCATTATCACACACAGGTAGTTTTAGAGGAGGTTGTGACTCATGTTCTTAATTTTACAACCTACAATCATTCTGTATCACTAAAATGATCTCATTGGACGGGATGACACATGCCACTTTGTTTTATCAAATTAATTCACTGGGCCAGACAATTAAAACCACCGAGCCAGGGAACAATGACTGAACATGTAGCTGGTGGAGTATAGTCAGGAAGATTTTACACAAAAGAGAGTTGTTGGAGGATGTGAACAAAACAAATACTGTGGAAGCTGGGAACCTCGCAGGTAGGAGGAGAAAGGAGCAAACAAGAAGAACTAAAGGACATTCATCTCAATGGTAGATCAAAAGGGCAACCATACTTTCCAGAGGCTCCTCAGGACATCTGGAGCACTTGAAAGTAAGCGCATGAACCCATCGTTATCTTCCATCCACCGCACTTCAGCATACAGCATACCAGGTAAGTACCTACTATGCCTAGACTATCTGTACCTACTACTGAAATAACCGTAGGTTTAGTTTTGTTACATATTTATTCTGGCCTAAACTAGCTATTAGGCATAACTGACACGTATCTGATGAGAAGGTGAAGGTGGCACCTCTAGCAACTCACACTTTTACATAAGGATACTTGTTGATTTCTTACTAGAAGACAGTCTCCATCTTTATACAACCTGACCGAGGGTCGGACTGGCAAGGTTATCAAACAGAATATTACCCCGGTCTGCTCTGCTTTAAAAGCTTTACACCATATCCTAAGGGTTTGAGTTTTTTTTTTTGATGTGCGTTGCTTGCAATTTCATACACAGGCACCGGGATTCATGGGTTTTCTATGCATTGCATATAAATCTGGGAATTTAACAATGAGTGATGGCAGCTACTCATGTGGAATATCAGGCACGAAGCAGGTTAAGCCGCGTGCCTAATCCATCTTTCCTACCACCCTGCATGAAGGCACTGAAAAATGTACAGTATCCACAATTTAGAACTTGGCATTTTGTTTCTCTTTCTTTCTAGTTTGTCTTCATTCCATCCGTTTGTCTTGAGGAGCAAGAAGAATTTAGGCTCCAGCTATTTTAGACTGCCAACATTAATTAGTCAGAGCATACTTTTTGAAATAGTTTTTGAAGGTTTTCTTCGGTTCTTAAAATGTGTAAGTTATTGATAAACACAAGTAAACTCACGCACACCAACAAGTATGCCATGAAATATTACAGCACAGATGCAGCCAAATAACAGTGATTTTTGCACACTTGGCACCCAATCTGGTTAAGCAAACAAAGATAATGTTACGCAAAAATTAAAGTTTTCAAATGGCCTATTTCTAACACAATGTGAAATGATATATACGTCTATATTGTGCGCCCTGTACTTAGGTATAATAGATGTCATCACTGCATACGTTACCATTAGCACTTCTGTTCCTGAGTAGAGGTTAACATATAGAAGTTGCTTTTTCTACACAGTAAAGCACGGCAGGGGAGTTTATATTGCAGCAACATAATTGGTTTCGCATATATTAAAAAAGCCTTTTTCACGCTATGTGGGTTAACTGCTACTATGTATCTTGAGTAAAGTTGCTCCATTACAGAAAATGGTGTTTCCCTCAAACATCCAGCAAGGTACAACACGAGAATGCTAGTCCCTGTGCACCGCTTACGATAATATAAGCAATGACTTGTCAACATGCGAGTCCGAGAGGGTTAAACATGTGACAGCACTGCAGGCTTCTTAATGGCATCTAGAGGCGAGGGGATTTAATTGTTGGTTAGGGCTGATTTCACTGTGAGGACTACTCCACCTCTGCACAAACAGGATGTTGTCTTCAGCGTGAAGGGAAAATAACACATTTTACAATAATTACAAGCATTGAATTGTTGCACGTGTATCCCCTCCTGCTCCTACAGTGTACACAAAGAATAAGGAAGGGCTCCCCTGAATAGATTAATGTTGTGTTAGTAAAGTGATGGATGGACTGACATAAGCAAAGTGGTAACGGGCTGGACTAGCCTTACACATTTGGCAGTCTGTCCCGCCACTCTGTAGGAAGTAGGATGGTTGATTCATGAAGACATCAGCGCTTTCTTTAGCCCCAGGTATTCCGATGGCATGTGGTCTGGCTGGCTTTACTTGCATGTGAAATCTTGGCAGGGGAAGGGAGATTTGCAACAAAGCCAATGGAAATGTCAGGGAAGGTCCTCAGCCTTCCACATAATTAAGATGTTAGATAGTAGCATTCGATTTGTTGTAATAAAGGCAGATACGAGGTTGAAGACAGACAATTTTATTTGATATAACGCATGCAATTATAGTAACAGTTGCTAACCTGAAATATTACTAGATTCAGCAAATAAAAACCTTAAATGTTACCTTTACACACATTATGAGTGATTACATTGTTTTGGCAGTGATTTACTGAGGATATTTCAATGTTTCTCTAATAGGTCTAAACAAAATTATCCAGAAAGCAAATCCCAAACACCCATATGCATTGATACTAAATAGCAGAAAACATCCTGCATGTGAAAAACCCATCACCATCTACCATTTATCGTGGAAGATTATTCCAGGACTAGTAAAGCCAAATAAATATGTGAATAACATCAAACTAACATGTAAAATGTCAAGTGTTGTGCACATTGCAACATCAATCTTTATGAAAAATATCCACTCAGATTATATCTAAATCAAGTATTTCAGATGAGATTATTGTCATCATAACAGAGCTGAAATTAAATATGTACAGAGGTTATGGTCCATTCCTATTGAAACAAAGTATCCATAAGGTATTAGATGTACCATCTTTAAGAAGGCATACTGAAGGTGCTTATATTATACATATACACACACACACACACACACACACACCTCATCCATCTCTGTCTGCCGATATTTTACAGGATTTCCATGCATCTGTTTGGGCCCTTCAGTCAAGACAGGATTTGGAAAGCCATTACACAGTCTACCGCAGGAGCAAGGACCAAGCGACAGCGATGGTCTAACAAAAATGTAGGCAGGGCGACAAATAAGGATGAGCGCTTGGCATTGAGCTGATGCAGCCAAGCACTGCAGAGAGAATACCCACCAAACAATACCCAAGTGCAAGACAAGACTAGCAGCCTAGTATCAAAAAGAAGTTCAAAGACCATACAAAGACCGGAACCACAGTACCGAGGGCCAGGGTAGGTACTACACATCCTATAATAAGGGGGTTTAAGTGGCTACTAGCATTAATCGAGCAGGCAAAGCACTAGCCAGGAGAAGTTAGTAAACCTATTGTCTTTTATTTCAAAGTTAATTTAAAACATATTTCCTGTATCGGTTAATGTGGCAACGTATTATACAGGTATTAAAACGTGAGTGAAGATTTAGTTAAAGATTCAATTGTTATTTGTGACCAAGTGAGAAACAACTATTTTACCTAATGCAAATAAAACAATGAAACAGCAAAATTAAGCACAACATGATATTTAGCAGTGTAGAAACGTCATACGCTCGCTTCCACCAGCCTCAAAGCAAACTATACTTCTTATATGGAACTTGCTGCAAATTACAGTGGATGGGTGATAATGAAACTGTAACACCATTTATTAATTTTAAATTTAAAACGTATCTACTGCCCTAGAGATTCCTCAGAGGGAAAGAACATGTGAATTTCACCATCCACTGCCACGAGCCATGAGTGAGAGAAACTAAACAAGGATGTCCCTAAGGGAGGAAAAATGCCTGCGGCTCTTAATGACCTTACATACCTTGTTGGTGAATATTTGATTTTGTAATTTGTTAATTTTCTGTTTTCTTTGTCTCAGCAGAAATGCCTGCCGTTTCAAACTGAATGATCAAAATAAACTGCTATTCTACAAAAAAAAGTCAGTTAATTGATAAAAAGGGGATTAGTCTTTCCTGCCACCCAATTTAGTTATCCAGGTTATGATTATCTATTTATAATCTATTGTAAATGTCAAACTATAATTACAGAAATAGTAGTCTAGACAGTTAAAACCAAATTAATACTGTTATACCAACTAAGACCCATATAAACCACAAAATGCCTGTTCAGAGTGTTTTAATTGGACATAGTAGAAAGTCCTCCGCTATTGAGCCATGGTGGCAGCATGGAAGACCTGTTGCATTAACATTTATCTCACCCACGTCCCTTAGCAATAGAAAGAAGAAGAGCTCTGAAAACGTCCCAAACATAAGGACAACTCAAGGCTCTGGGTCCCAACAAGGACTCCCAAATAGTCAAAAATAAACTCCTCAAGGATATATTATTTTTGCATGAAAAATCCTTTATTGATATGGCCACCCCACATAATTTCTACAATGCATAAAATATGCTTACTCTTTTAATGAAATAAAATCATTCAAAAACTGAAGTCTGTATGTGATATTAGTTTCAAAGGCATTTCAATTTTAGTTTTATCATGTATTAATATTCCGATCAGACATAAAACCCAAGGCTTTTGACATACTTTCACAAAATCCAAACCTCTTCTCAAAAAGGTCTCCAGAGTCACCGAGAGGCATCCAGCACACTGAATGGAACATCAGATGTGTGTAATAGAGGAAAGCTACGTCCATTTTACCCTGGTGGAAAACTTTTTTGTTGGCTGAGATAGACTGAATTATTCATAGTTATTTCATTTTTTAACACATTCATTTGAAGTTGAGATTGCAAGATAGATCAGCATAAATGTTAGATAAGGTGTGTAGGATTTACTTCAAGATGCTGTGTGCTCTCATAGCGATGACCTCGTGAACTATGGAACACTGGTGGATTCATGCAACAAGACAGCTCTTTTGGATTCCAGCTCCCACCCATGTGCTATAACAAGGAAAGGGGGTTTGATTTGTTTCCCCCCACCTGGCATAAGGAGAGAAGTTACATTTCAAACAAGTAACTGCTTTCTTGGGCTTTCTTTGCCTGCTCAGCCATGACAGGGCCACAAGGTAATGATACATCTGCCATAATGCAACAGCCTGGCATGTCTACTGTCAAAAGTTGAAATCATAAAGCGATAAGCTGTCGTTAACAGCCCTCTCCTCGAACACTAGAGCTGTCATCCCCATTGTTTCCCATCTCTGTTATGGGGGCTGGTGTGGGCTTCCAAAACCTGTCAAGTTCTGTAAAATAAGCTTTTAACCTCATCTATTTTTTTTTTAGATAATTCAGCATCTCTTTGCAGGCCTGCCCATGACAAAAGCTAATATTTTGCATAAGCAATTAACTTTGCCGTTAACAATGGTGCGTTATGATGTGCAAATCTAAGGCCACGTTCAGACCTTTTCTTGAAAAGCATTAAGACAAAAATTATTATAATTCTTCAGCGGCTTAAACAGTATTTACGTGCCACAAATTATACCTTTGCCTAACTTGATTTATTTCACACAGTGTATTTTTACTATACAGAATATAGATCTTTAATTACAATGTATGCCCGCGCACGCATGACTTTGGGACCTGACCTTTCTAATGCAGGATTTCAATTAAATCACACAATTTGAATCACACTATCTATGGGACTCAAAACGGACCATTCTGGGTATATTTTCCAGTTAGCCATGCAAAAAAAAAAAGTATATACAAATTGTATTTCTTTTGCCAATATAAGGCACTAAAATACTACAAAAAGGTACATTTCCATTAAAGGAAAGAAAACAGATTTGTGTCTTTGCTTGCACTTCCAAGACTACCGATAAGCAGAAACAGACCATTTGCAAATCTCTTCTTAAGGGTATTCCCACTGAATATGTCAACTTGAACACAGAAAAAATACTTTAAAACATAATAGTTTGATAAAAAGCAGAAAGCATGCAAAAACATCCCATAGCTAGGGTCATCATTTCAACACGACTGCAAGGTGTCTGCCCTCTAGAACTAAACCAGCCAAATGTGCTCATCTTTAAGATGCAGAGGACTTTATTGCCCCTGACCTCACACACATGAAACAAATAATGAGCAGGTCACAATATGCAGGGGAAAATCCATAATTTAATGTTATGTTCTACCTAATCCTACCGACTAGAAAAAGACTTGTCCCTATATTTTTGCTGTCTGAATGAAGTCACACACTCAGAAGATGGGGAGCACGAGGCACCTAGGAAGTTTCCCGCTATGCATATGATGTAAGTCAGTTCATTTAAAGGTTTTCATAAAGCCGTTTTACTCAGACTTAACATTATCAGATATACTGTACTTATTTTTCTTTTTTCATACCTTCATAGCCCGTTTGATGAAAGGGATTTGTGTACCACTGTCCAGGTCCTCGTTTATAATAAGTCTTCTAGCCCATTGTCCTGCTCTCACCACTCCACTGCCATGAATCAATACTAACAGCTTGTCTGGATTGGTCATTGCATCTTTACTCATAAAAATGAAACTTTTTGGTTCAGTCTCAGAAGCATCAACCTGTGAAACACAAGAAAGACAAATAAAAAACAAGAAAACTTAGGTGAACGTCAGTTATCAGATCGGATCACTAGTTTCCCCGATATCTATCGTTATCTTGTACTTTATGGTTAGAAATATAAAAACATGAAATGTTTATATGAAAATCAAGCGCACAGTGGAGGGGAATTACTTTCAGATTCTAAAGATCAAATCAACAATAAAGTCCAAATGTACCCTCTACTAAACAATCACAAAATAAGATTTCACATGCCCATAACAAAAGCCTGGACCCTACAAAGTCTTCATCAAAAGGGAACATTAGAAGCATAACAAGCCTGTTACAAAAATATCAACACGTCAACTGGAATACTGCAGCTTATAGCAAATGGAAAAATACATTTAGTTTAGGTAGTTTAAGTGCCATAAACTCTAACAGTAAAAGTCATTATAAACAGCTTCTCAAAACCTTTATTAAAATTAGAAACAAAGATTTTGAGAAAATGATATTTAATCCATACCGTTGGGTTATGCAAGGTGGGCAAAAACCCCGCAATAAAATGCCACATCCATGTAACCACCATCTTTCCTAGCGTTACGGAGAGTATATCTATTTGCTACCAAGTACTAAGTCATGTTTTGCAAAGGGGTCAAATACTTATTTCACTGAGTAAAATGCAAATCAATTTATAACTTATTTGAAATGTCTTATTCTGGATTGTTTTGTTGTTATTCTGTCTCTCACTGTTCAAATAAACCTACCATTAAAATTATACACTGATCATGTCTTTGTCAGTGGTCAAACGTACAAAATCCGCAGGGGATCAAATCATTCTTTCCTTCACTGTATAAGAGATTTGGAAAAACTACCTGTATATGTATATACACAAAGAAACAACACACGTACACAATGCCATTCTGTGAAGAATTAATCACCACGTTAAAGAAAACAATTTATTTTTAATTTAACCTATTTCAAAGTTCTAATTAAGACTTCATAGTCCGGCAATTTGTCTCTTTACTGTGGTAATTCATTAAATGGTGCTTTCACTATAGAAGTCTATGAAAGGTCAGAGAAGAGCACAACCTTACATTATCGACAAAGCATCCAATAATGAATTTAGTTCTCCAAGAAGGCAGACTACATAAAGCAATTTGTATCCATTAAAGCAGCACAGCATGATGTGGGTTAACAAACTCAACCAACCTTAATCTTCCCTTTAAAAACAGATTCAGATAACTTAGCGGGACCAAGGACATTTTAACAAGAGGAGGTCACTCCGTAAAGGTTATTAAAAGCACTGCCACTGAACTTGTATTACTCTATTCAGGAAGATAATATGGAGACAAATGTTTTATTATTAAGCAACTATATATACACTAAATAAAAACAGCCACAGTTGATTATATAAAACAAATATTTCCAAGAAAATAAAACAGCAGTACAATAGACAAAAGAAACAAAGTACTGCCAGACAAGACACAAAAACGGCAAAAAACAGGTCTAGCAGCGCACTCAAAATTCGAGAAAATGCTCTCACCCCATCGTACAATGAGCACACCAACCCAACCTGGAAGACACACCAAAAAGCAGAGGGCCACTGGTGGAAACATCAAGACATGGACAAAAAACAGTACACAGCTATATAGAGCAGATCATTTTCCAACATTTTAATCTAAGAGAGGGCAATAACGTCTTTTTAGAATCTATAGCATTTATTGATTTATACAGAATTGCCTTATTCCTCAGAGTCAGTCTGTCAGTGTGTGTATGTGTGTATATGTATAGTGCCCGAGTCAATGTGTGTAAATGTATAGTGCCAGAGTCAGTATATCTACGGCATTATAGATGAAGTATGTATATGTGCATAGTGTTAGATTGTGTGTTTTTACATATGTTTAGTCAGTGTTTGGTATTGTGTGTATGGTGTTGTGTATGTTACAGTATGGCATTAGCATGAATGTGTATGTCAGCATATGGTACGTATTAGTGTATGGTGTTAGCATGTGTGTACGTGAGTGTAGAATGTTTTTCTTTTAACTGCAGACCAGGGGGTCATGTATGAAAATAAAAACCTGATTGTGGGAGGAAAAAATGTAGGGCTGCAACAACTAATCGATAAAATCGATAATAATCAATAATGAAAATCGTTGCCAACGAATTTCATTATCGATTAGTTGAATCGATTTTTATCGATTATAAAATGAGGGTTTTTTCAGAGCAAACGCTCTGAAAATACCCCTCATTATATAATCCGTTTAGTCTGACTCACCGTCTCACAGCAGCAGCTCCTGCTTACCAGTCCCTCCCTGTAATCACTGTGACAACTGGCCCTGCCCCCTCCTTCTCCAGAACAACATGGCTGTGACACTCATCTAACTAAGTATAAAATTTATATTTGGGCTGCTGAAAGTTAGGGGAGGTGGGGGTTAATTTAGGGGCAGTTATGGTTAATGGGGTGTTTAGGGGCAGTTATGGTTAATGGGGTGTTTAGGGGCAGCTATGGTTAATGGGGTGTTTAGGGTTAATTTAGGGGCAGTTATGGTTAATGGGGTGTTTAGGGTTAATTTAGGGGCAGTTATGGTTAATAGGGTGTTTAGGGTTAATTTAGGAGCAGCTGTGGTTAATGTGTTTAGGGTTAATGTAGGGGCTGTTGTGGTTGATGGGGTCTTTAGGGTTAATTTAGGGGATGCTGTGGTTAATGGGGTGTTTAGGGTTAATTTAGGGGTAGTTATGGTTAATGGGGTGTTTAGGGTTAATTTAATGATGAGGACTGAGAGTTAATTTAATAAAGTTAACTTAAGGTGCAGTTAGAGATAAAGGGGGCAAACTAAAGGGAATCTAAATCCTGGGGGCAGTGAAGATTAACCCAGTACCCATTTATAAAAGCATTGTGTCAGTGTGATGGGAACGTGTCTGTGACTCTATCAGGGGACTATGAGATATCGGGGGCGTATAAGGCATATCTGGGGAGGAAGGAGTGACATATCTGGGGCCACAGTGGCATATCTGGGGAGGGCAGCGTGGCATGTCTGGGAGGCAGCGTGGCATGTTTGGGGAGGATGGAGTGGTGTATCAGGCACAGTGGCATATGTGGGAGGCAGCGTGGCGTGGCATGTCTGGGAGGCAGCGTGGAGCGGCATGTCTGGGAGGCAGCGTGGAGCGGCATGTCTGGGAGGCAGCGTGGAGCGGCATGTCTGGGAGGCAGCGTGGAGCGGCATGTCTGGGAGGCAGCGTGGCATGTCTGGGAGGCAGCGTGGCATGTCTGGGAGGCAGCGTGGCATGTCTGGGAGGCAGCGTGGCATGTCTGGGAGGCAGCGTGGCATGTCTGGGAGGCAGCGTGGCAAGCCTGGGCTCAAATGTGCATAAATTGGGGGGGCTGGTAGGGAAATAAATACAATAAATGCATTTTATCAAAGTTTTTTTTTATTCTGCTGTTTGTATTTAACATCATTTGTTTATTAAATTATTTTAAATAAATGAAAAATTTACATTCATTTTTTTTATCCGATTAATCGAAAAAATAATCGGCCAACTAATCGATTATGAAAATAATCGTTAGTTGCAGCCCTAAAAAAATGTTGGCTCCTAAATTTTTGGCTAGCACCTAGATCCAAACCAAATTTGACAACTGTATTACAAAACGATTTGAATTTACAGAAACAGGTAAACGGTGTGTGTTTAGAAAGTATCACAGTCCTAAAATGCATAATTTATCTCCCAACTTATAATTACGATAGAGGACTTCATTTGATAGAAATTTATCACTGGCAAGAACTATAAAATATTAAAACAAAAGTTTATAAAGTGTGTATAAAAAATCCGTATAATACAGACAGTAAATCAATTTTATTACCATTAATTTAAGTGAAAATAAAAAGGTGCGTGGCTGCATATTTCTATTAAGTAAAAAGTCCCTTGTGCAATTGTCAATAGTATTAGCCTACATGTGCTCTTTCATCTTTTAAGAACAGAGGAGGTACAGTCCCTTGGAAAATGAAATTCGGCCTTTATCAGGGCATAAGGGTATTCCTATCTGTCCAAGTCTGAAAGGGATCAAAATCAGGCTTTATGCCACACAGATATAAAGAATATAGGATTTCAACAGAGCAATAATAATAATAAAAAGAGCCAAGATCTGCAGAGGAACACATACAATACACTACATTACTACAAATGCACAGTGATCTGAGCCAACCAATTCAATAATTACTCTGCTGCTGAAAAGGCATTAGATTGTCTTTGCTTTCATCTTCCCCCATTATGAGTATAATGGGTTATAAATCAAGTATCCATCTTTGTATGATGCAGAGAGAGGAAACTTTCATGAAGGGCCACAGATTACTGGAAACATGAAAAGGAGCTAAAAGGGAACTCCATGGAGATGTCCAGCCGGGTTATTTGATTATCAGCTGAATGTTACAAAGGGCACTTTCCAAACCTTCAGAACCTCAAATAAGAAGAATTTACATTTATATAGCATCTTACATTTGTCTGGCTTCTTTATAAGGCTTTAAAAACAGAGGAAGTGCTAAGAAATCTCCTGTGCATTGATGAAATCAGTCATTTGCACCCGCACACAGAGTGAAATAAAAGACTTTCTTCTTCATATGTGGACTACAAACATTAATATAGGAACCGTTGATCTTCTATACTGCATCTCTCTTACATTCATTTCTGAATTATAGCGACTATATGCCTTCAGACAATTTTAACAAATCAATAGAATTTGGTAATCTTGCCTTATTAGTTGTAAAACTAGTTTATGCGGCACAAGAGCAGAGATTACACAAATTGTGCCAAAGAGCAGAGTTGACACAAACTGTGCCCAAAAATACTAACAGGTACACATTGTTTAAAAGCAACAGGACAGTATTCCAGGTGTAAAAACGTATTAACTAAATGGTATCGTCATTTCTGATACATAAGGGACTGCAACTGTTCACTTCATACCAATAGTCCAGTAGAGCCAGTTTTACAATCATATCTGGTATACTGGCACACTGAACCAGAAGACTCATTCTTCCCTCCCCATGAGAAAGCAGTAGAAACTTAGGGAAACTTGGTGTCGCTCACTCTCCCCACGAATCCAAATCGGTAAAAGTATGGCAGATGCATCAAAGACATACAGCCTTTGTGCCAAATCAAAGATTACATGTTACAACTTACATATGGAAGTACGTGGAATTATGCAGGAAAGCGCATGTGCTGCTCCAAAGCAATACACAAGGAAAGTATATGTAAATGCATGCAAAGCTTATCCAAGAACTGTAACTAACATTTTTTTTCCCAAGAAACATGATAATAAATCACATGGCTATACTGTATACAGTATATTTAAGTCAAACCTAATCGAAACCTTAGGTGGTTACTTACAGGCAAGTAAACTTTCTCTAGGTTGCATTCCTTCTCCAATAACTCATAAACATGATTGGTGATAATCTGCAGACAAAGAATATATCAATTAGTGCCAATATCAATCAATCTCATGAAGACTAAAAAAAAAAGGGGGAGAGAGGAGCTGCTTGGGGATGCCTTGATTTACTCGGGAAGTTCATAGGCTATATAAACTATGGGCCGATGATGCATATACTACTTTAAGCAGCAAGAGAAACTGAAAACTATTTTTGTTCGACTCTCAGGAGAATCTGGAGAATATCCATTTAGCAATAATATTCAACCAAACCAACGTGTCGCATTGGCATAAAGCATTAAACTTAATGATGGAAAGTTCAAATATGCACAATTTACAAAATGCCATAGAGAGTTAAGAGAGACACTGCATGGAACGTCACCTAATCCAGTAAATGTCAGGAATTGTAAGGGTTTAGAATACATATTTAATGCTTTCTGTAAAAATGCCTTCAAGCTTTATTAATGTTGTTTTCAGAGATTTGTTTTCACCGACTGCTCAGGACTTAGCAAAACTTTTAGCATGAAACTTGTGAGGGCTAACGAAGAAATAAAGTAGAAACTCTTGTTATGGAATAAGTGAGAAACCAATGGGATAGAACATGAAATACATTACCATGCACTGAATACTCTTTTGACCAAAAAAAAAAAGAATCTAAAATAAATAAAAGTGGGACAAACTTTTCAAAGGATGGTTTTAAAAGATTCCTTCTTTATCATTTAATCACTTGGTCACCATTTAAATATCCAACGAACGCACAACTCAAACTCAATGACTAAACTTTGAGGACTTATTGAATAATTCCCTTAAATGTTGATTTAAACTTGGTCCTACGATTGCGCAATTTATCTGAGAACAGAGGTACTTTGGAGCATGCAGCATGTCCCTGTCTGTGGCCTCGGTAACAGTTGGGAAAAGGTTATTCTTTTGTTGTATACACTACCTATCTCTCTAGGTATAAAAAACGCTGCGAAAAGTCTGAACGCACTGGAAATCTCAATCTGTATCTGGCATGGAAGACTGGATTAAGCAAGTGGAGCAAGTGAGAAATTCTGCTAAGAATAAGTACGAGACTTACACAGGTATTTAGACGGTGTGGCCGGACTTTCAGAAATACTCTAAAACCACACCTCAGGATTTCTTTTAATTTATTCTCTCTCTCGAGTTGGGAGTGGGGTTTTGATGTGTATAATAAACTTTGATTTGATCAGATTTTTGTGTTCTTTGTTACCAAATGTGTTTTTTGTTTCTGTTAAAAATGTTCCATGAATGCATTTCTGGCTTATTATAGAGAGATTGTTGATACATTTGGTCATTGCTCTTGGTATTTCCAGATTGTCCCTTGTTAAGCAGTCTGACTAATTGAGTTGGGATTTAATGTTGTACATCTTTTGTGTGGCAAAGTAAATTTAAAAAAAACCAAACAAAAACATATGGGGGTTTCATTTTGGAACTTAACATAAAATGTATTTTGGGTGACAGTGCACCTTTAATTAAACTACACCAACATATAAATAAATAGGTCTATATTCTATGACAGCTAATTTTCATGCATGTTTCAATTAACTTTCTATGCTAATTTTCCTTAAAAGTTTTTAGGGCCTAATAAATGTAATTTACCCAATAACAATATATACATATACACGTTGTAGGACCTGGCAATGTATCATGGAGGTTTATGGTTATTCAAAAGGTGTAAATAAATCTGAGAACTCTAGAACGGCACTTTTAGTTTCCAAGGACATAAAAAAAAACAAATTATTATTAAGTCATTTTAGAAAGTTTTGCTAAAGGCTTTTAAAGGAGATATCTTATTATTATTTAAAACTATTTTCTCCCCTAGCATTGGTTACTTTGATATAGGGCTGAAACAACTAATCGATAAAATCGATAATAATCGATAATGAAAATCGTTGTCAACGATTTTCATTATCGATTAATCGGATCGATTTTTATCGATTATAAAAAGAGGGTTTTTTCAGAGCAAATGCTCTGAAAAACCCCTCTCCTTATATAATCCGACCTCAAACAGAGATCGGATTATAACACCGGAATCCAGATCCCCCCGCAACGCTGCAGGGGACCTGGATTCCCCTCACTGTCGGCCGGTCTCTCACTTCCGTCTCTCTCCCCCTCCCATACATCACTCTGCCTCTCTACCCGGCACCGTTACTGACAGGCACTTTCCCTGCAGATTCATAGAAGCCTCAGTGTAAGTGAAGGTGAGTAACGGAGTCTGTCTGTGCGATGCAGACCCCCACCGGCTGACAGAGAATCATCCTCTCTGCATCGCACAGACAGACTCCGTTACTGCCCTTCACTTACACTGTGGCTTCTATGAAGCTGCAGTGAAAGTGCCTTCAGTAACGGAGCCGGGTAGAGAGGTAGAGCGGTGTATGGAAGGGGGGAGGAGTCAGAGGGGTGTATGGGAGCCACCCTCCAATACATCACTCTGGCTCCTCCCCCTCTCATACGCCACTCTGCCTCTCTACCCGGCTCCCTGGTTTCTTGTCAGAAACGGAGGTTCACAGGAGGCAAAGTGATATGGGAGGGGGAGGAGCCAACGTGATGTATGGGAGGGGGAGGAGCCAGAGTGGTGTTTGCGAGGGGAAGGAGCCAGAGTGGTGTATGGGAGGAGGCAGAGTGGAGCATGGGAGGGGGAGGAGCCAAAGTGATGTATGGGAGGGGAGGAGGCAGAGTGGTATATGGGAGGGGGAGGAGGCAAAGTGATGTATGGGAGGGGAGGAGCCAAAGTGATGTATGGGCGGGGGAGGAGGCAGAGTGGTGTATGGGAGGGGGGAGGAGGCAGAGTGGTGTATGGGAGGGGGGAGGAGGCAGAGTGGAGTATGAGAGGGGGGAGGAGCCAGAGTGGTGTATGGGAGGGGGAGGAGCCAGAGTGGTGTATGGGAGGGGGAGGAGCCAGAGTGGTGTATGGGTGAGTTATAGTGGTGTGTAGGGGGTATAAGACATATCGATATTAGGCATATCAGGGGGGCATAAAACAAATCTGGGGGTAAAAGGTATATCAGGGGGCTCAGTTGCATATCACTGGCATATAAGGAGTATAAGGCATATCAGGGGGCACAGTGGCATATCAGGGGGCACAGTGGAATCTGGCATATAAGAGGTATAAGGCATATATGGGGGCAGAGTGGCAAGCTGGGGGTCAGATGTGCATAACTGGGGGCAGTTTGGTAAATAAAAAAATTTAAACAAGGCTTTTTTCTCAGTTTTTATTAAATATGAAAAATAGTTAACATATGAATTAATATTTACTAATAACTTTGTATTAAAACCTAGTTTGAGAAACACTGTGTTTGGGTTTTATTATTATGTCAGTAAAATAAGACGGTGAATAGAGAGAGGCCATTGCAATAAAGAGATGAAAGTGTAAATTGTACGTTTTTTATTGCAATTTTTCTTCAATTTAAAATAATGTATTTTTTTATCCGATTAATCAACAAAATAATCGGCCAACTAATCGATTATTAAAATAATCGTTAGTTGCAGCCCTACTTTGATATACTGGCTAACACCTACAAAACAAGTGGAATAGTGTTGGACGCGGAAAGCAAGCATGGCACATTTTAGAAAGATAAACCTTACTATTGCTAATAATAATAATAATAATAATGCGTTCATTAACTTATATAGCTTTCTCTTATATATAAAGATATAACTTAATTCACTCTATGAATGGCAGACACCGACTTGTATTGGGTTTTAGTAAAATATCTGTGCGTCGCTGTTTTTTTGTTCCTCTCTACAGTAATTTTATTCATACTTCTATACAATTGTGTAATATACTGTAATGCCTAAGGGACAGGGTCTATAAAGACTCCCCAAGTAATATATATATATTATACACACACACTTTACTAATATATGGCTGCTTAACTCTTTAATAGTATAAATATTCTTCTATCCAGATCTTAAACCCTAGTAATTTTGGAGGTTGAACTAGATGGACACGCTTAAGCCTTTTAGAGATTTTTAATTAATTCCAGCATACCCCGACTTTAAAGAACGTGAAATAAAGGGGGACTATTATATCTTACTTACAGTAGAAAAAGAAAACAAAAAAGGCATTACAGCCAGCGACTTTTCACACTTGGAATAGCAGACTATGGCTCTTCTATACAGACGCATATTTACATGGACAATATTGCAAATTAAATCTATTACCGACTTCCAAATGGAGTGCGTGCTGCTCAGAGGGTCCTTAGAGAAGCAATGTAGCAATCAGATGTTAGGATGAAAACACTTTTAATTTTTAATGTGTTTACAATGTTTACTGTAATGTAGCTTATGAATGCAAGTGGTGATGGAGGCAAACAACAAAGAGAACAAACGGAGCAGATTATTTAAAGCACAGAATAAAAGTATGCAAGCGATATCTGTTGTGTGATAATGGTTTCAGATTAGCCTTAGATTTGAGGTTTTAGTATATTTTAAAAAAAACGCCTGGTCACACAGGGGTTAATACATTTTGTCCATTCCAGATTTTTTTCTTTTATTTTTGCTCGTACAAGACATAGTGTCTGTGACATAAAACTGTATTAGATTTCCAAGCTAATCGGCGGGTCACATGTGAACAAGGTTTCACGCAGCCGGCTACTTACCTCTCCCAGTGCTTCATACCGCTTTTGGTTCCATCTGTGTAAGTCTTCTCGATAGTTAAATACAAAAGGCTCTCCTGTTTTAATATGTCTTAGCTGGCCCACTAAAACAAAACGATTATTAATATACTTGTATAATCAGTGCAATCTAAAATGGTAACAGAGTATATAGATGTGCTCTAAATAATTTTATGACAAAAAAAACCTAGTTTAATCCAAGAAACGATGAACTAGAGATTGATTTTGTATCCAGGTAATTGATATCCGCCTCTTCTCTACAACGAGTAAGATTGTAATCTGATTAGAATAGTAGGGACAGACCGGTGTTCGGTGCCGCATTGCTACCTGGTGGCTGAAGCTCATTAAGAGCTTGGTTACTACCTGGTTGCATTTCTAGATATGTGGGAGATAAACTGCTAGATTGTAAATAACTACACAAACTTCTTTAATAGTAACATAGTAGTAATTTAGACAGTTAACTTTTTATTATTAAAGAGGGAGATGAAGGGAAAGAATCTCATAAGAGATGGAGATGCGTGAAGGTGTTGATCAACTCTCACAGAAAACCAGATAATGTTTACATTCAGTGAAGGAATTTAAATGTGCATGTAGGGCTGAAACAACTAATCGATAAAATCGATAATAATCGATAATGAAAATCGTTGTCAACGAATTTCATCATCGATTAATCGGATCGATTTTTATCGATTATAAAAAGAGGTTTTTTTCAGAGCAAATGCTCTGAAAAACTCTTCTCCTTATATAATCCGACCTCAAACAGAGATCGGATTATAACACCGGAATCCAGATCCCCCGCAACGCTGCAGGAGACCTGGATTCCCCTTACTGTCGGCCGGTCTCTCACTTCCGTCTCTCTCCCCCTCCCATCTGCCTCCTCCCCCCTCCCATACATCACTCTGCCTCTCTACCCGGCACCGTTAGTGACAGCCACTTTCCCTGCAGCTTCATAGAAGCCTCAGTGTAAGTGAAGGTGAGTAACGGAGTCTGTCTGTGCGATGCAGACCCCCACCGGCTGACAGAGAATCATCCTCTCTGCATCGCACAGACAGACTCCGTTACTGCCCTTCACTTACACTGTGGCTTCTATGAAGCTGCAGTGAAAGTGCCTTCAGTAACGGAGCCGGGTAGAGAGGCAGAGCGGTGTATGGGAGGGGGGGAGGAGTCAGAGGGGTGTATGGGAGCCACCCTCCAATACACCACTCTGGCTCCTCCCCCTCTCATACGCCACTCTGCCTCTCTACCCGGCTCCCTGGTGTCTTGTCAGAAACGGAGGTTCACAGGAGGCAGAGTGGAGTATGGGAGGGGGGAGGAGGCAAAGTGATGTATGGGAGGGGGAGGAGCCAACGTGATGTATGGGAGGAGGCAGAGTGGAGTATGGGAGGGGGAGGAGCCAGAGTGGTGTATGGGAGGAGGCAGAGTAAAGTATGGGAGGGGGAGGAGCCAAAGCGATGTATGGGAGGGGAGGAGGCAGAGTGCTATATGGGAGGGGGAGGAGGCAAAGTGATGTATGGGAGGGGAGGAGCCAAAGTGATGTATGGGCGGGGGAGGAGGCAGAGTGGTGTATGGGAGGGGGGAGGAGGCAGAGTGGAGTATGAGAGGGGGGAGGGCCAGAGTGGTGTATGGGAGGGGGAGGAGCCAGAGTGGTGTATGGGTGAGTTATAGTGGTGTATGGGGGGTATTATGAATTTTTAGGGCATATAGGGGGTATAAGGCATATGGATATTAGGCATATCAGGGGGGCATAAAACAAATCTGGGGGTAAAAGGTATATCAGGGGGCTCAGTTGCATATCACTGGCATATAAGGAGTATAAGGCATATCAGGGGCACAGTGGCATATCAGGGGGCACAGTGGAATCTGGCATATAAGAGGTATAAGGCATATATGGGGGCAGAGTGGCAAGCTGGGGGTCAGATGTGCATAACTGGGGGCAGTTTGGTAAATAAAAAAAATTTAAACAAGGCTTTTTTCTCAGTTTTTATTAAATATGAAAAATAGTTAGCATATGAATTAATATTTACTAATAACTTTGTATTAAAACCTAGTTTGAGACACACTGTGTTTGGGTTCTTGTAGCTTTTATTATTATGTCAGTAAAATAAGAAGGTGAATAGAGAGAGGCCATTGCAATAAAGAGATGAAAGTGTAAATTGTACGTTTTTTATTGCAATTTTTCTTCAATTTAAAATACCGTATTTGCTCGATTATAAGACGACCCCGATTATAAGACGACCCCTCAAATTTTGGATCTTATTGGGGAAAAAAAAGAAAAGGCCTGAATATAAGACGACCCTAATGGGAAAAAAATCAAAACCACTGTTTTTGTCATAAAAATAGTTTAATCATTAACATATAACAACCAGATTATCTGTAAAATAAACACACTTAAAATCTGACACTCACTCATATGCACTTTTAAAATCTAACACTCACTCATATGCACTTTTAAAATCTGACACTCACTCATATGCACTTTTAAAATCTGACACTCACTCATACGCACTTTTACACGATGACACAGGGGAATGGTGGTAGTAATGTGGTGGTTTCTTATTGCATGTGTATAGTGTTTTTTTTTTTCTTTCTTACCTGTCAGTGGGTATACGTCCCATCAACTTGTCCCATCAACATGTCCCATGCTCCTCAGTCACGCTTAAAGGGGTCTGGGAATCATGGGAAATGTAGTTCACTAGGTTGTGCCCCAAATTGAACCAGCTATGCAAATCATTCCTACCTGACAGTCTATGCTCCTCTTCACAAATTGTGAACAGGAGCACAGACTGTCAGGTAGGACTGATTTGCATAGAATCAAAGGCAAAAAACGTAAAAAACGAAGCTGGGTCATGTGAGAACAACGCGACCCACGTGACCCGCGCATCTATTATCTGTTATTCGGCCGCATCGGAGGATGCTGCTGCCGCAGATCACGGAGGCGGCGGCTGCTGCCGCGGATCACGGAGGCGGAGGCGGCGGCTGCCGTGTATACGGAGGCGGCGGCTGCCGCGGATACGGAGGCGGCGGCTGCCGCGGATACAGAAGCGGCGGCTGCCGCGGATACAGAAGCGGCGGCTGCCGCGAAAACAGAAGCGGCGGCTGCCGCGAAAACAGAAGCGGCGGCTGCCGCGAATACAGGCGGCGGTGGCTGCAGCTGATATGGCGGCGGCTGCCGATGGAATTGTAAGGTATCGTGGGGGATGATCTGAGGTCTGATTACAAGACGACCTCGATTATAAGACGAGGTCGGTTTTTCAGAAGTTTTTTTCTGGAAAAAACCTCGTCTTATAATCGAGCAAATACGGTAATGTATTTTTTTTATCCGATTAATCGATTAATCGACAAAATAATCGGCCAACTAATCGATTATTAAAATAATCGTTAGTTGCAGCCCTATGTGCATGAGATAGGCACATAAGACAAAACCAATGACTGAAAAAGGTTTGAATTCTTCACAGCAAATAAAAATGAGAAGGCATGGTGGGGGCCAAGGTGTTTTAACATGCCATGACATTCTATGATTCTACAAACTATAGGACTACTCATTCAGTGGTCATTGCCATATCGTTCTAACTTCTGTGTCAACAAATGCTACCCTTATGTGAGATTACTGATAAAAAGTAAAACATTGGTTTTCAGATGAATAGCTATTGTAAAAACAATAAACCTCTAGTATCCAGTATTTTAAAGTATCCATTTCTTATAGCAAACATATTACCGAGTGTCTTCAAAAGGTTTTAGCTGGATTATTTGATTGACCCCCCAGTGAACCTGGCTAAGGGAAGCTTAAAAGAGCCAACAGTATTATGAATAAATGAAAATGCAATTATTTAAATTATTGAACGCAACTCATCTGCCTGTAATTGATCCTGCATGATATGAAACAATCTCATCTATTCAGAACTAGCAGAGTATTTTCAAACAATATGAAGATCAATGCAGACAAAATGAATTTCTACTTAAAACATGCAAAATAAGGCATAAAGCATGGACATTTAAAGAAAGGAAAGGGATGCACTTACAGTCATTGAAGGCATATTCAAAACCCTCCAAAGTGTCAGGAAACTCGAGAGGTGGCTCGTCTTTTTTCATGAGTTCATCCAGGTCTATTCTGGAGAGTAGATCTAAGCATTTAAAGGATTACACAACCTGCATGAACGTTCAGTCACATAATGCCTACCAGTTCAAGCTTTAAATACCACAAAGGGGTCCAAGCGAGGCAGCCATACTTGCACAATCTTATCAGCTGCGGATAGTCACAAAAATCAAATCAGTGGGAGCCAACGAGACAGATACAGCCCTCAAGAGATGTCTGCTTGGTCCTTGAAAATACTCGGTTAAGTTGTATTATATGATGACATTTAACAGGGTCTAGACCTCTGTACTGGTTTTAACTGGCATTAAAGAGATAAAGACACTGATCCAGTTTAAACAGAGTTTATTTGAATACACATCGGAGTCCATTTTGCACGTTACCAAATCAGTGCATGACTTTTTACTACTGTCTCATTTGCCTCCTAATTATTCTGAAACAGACATTATACTTAAATATGATGTAGATCATCAGTTTAATTTGTGTATAAGCCAGTTCAGCTCCCAACAAAATCAATAAGAGTTCAGCACTTGCTTATTAAGTTCCTTCGAAGTCTATGGAATTGTATATCTTTATTTGCGGCAACTATCTAAGCAAAATATTGTAAAATAAAAACATTTTCTACATATATAGATTTTTTTTTTCATTCAGAAAACAAAACAAAAAAAAGCAGAATTGTTCCAGAATATGCATGAAACGCTCTTGGTTGCAGATGTAACATAGAAGCCGGGGGTTCTAACTATGGATAATTTAAAAATGGAATATTAAAAATGGGAACCCGAATTATGGTTTTCAGCATTGTGGCTAGTCTTATCTTAGATGTGGCATTAACTCTTCAGATCTTGTGATTGCAACTAGAAACCTCCGACTTGAATAAAATGTTTTGGGCCAAAAACACTGGAGCAGCATCAACATAAAAACCCATCTGATGCTCAAAAAAATATCTCTTCTGGTGATACAACTTAGTCTTTTCTGTTTCTTTTATAATATCGTGCCTTAAGTTGAGTTCAAACTACTGGAGACTTTTTACCTATTTCTGGTTTAGAAAAGGCCAACGACTCATTAAAAGCCAAACAAGATTACAACACATTTGTACTGATTAGGATGAGAAAACCGCGTTGAAACAGAAAGCTGTACTTGACCCGCTGAACTGACTAAATCCTACTTAAACTTACAATGGTTGCAAATAATAAATATACAATGAGCAGATTACTTTTCCCAGGTTCATCACATTAGCTTCTATCACAGAGTTGCACATTCTCTCGGTTTTATAATTAAATCTATAGCAGCGGCTTAATGAAAAATCATTTCCATAGCATACAGGCAGGCATCAGGGATTCTATTCAGCCAAGGTGTATGCCGAGCCTCCTTATTTGATGACAGGGATCTATGTAGCTGAAAAGTTCAGAATAATTAACAAAACAAATGCTTTCCTACTGAAAAACAGTGCAAAAAATGTTAATGAGAAGCCTAATCCTTAAATAAAAGCCTATGAACTTTACAGATCTGAGGCAGACCCATAACAAGAATTAAAAGTGAAACAATTAAATACTACTTTAAAAATGGAAGCAGGGAGATTGGTTTGTGAGAGAGGGTCTGACGCAATCATTAAAAAGCATAACCGCGTTACAAAACAAGCCCCACTAGAACAAGAGGACATATTGTAAAACGAGAGGGTAAGAGGTTTAGATGTATTCTCACCCTGAGCTGGTGGTAGATATGTGTTTATACCCTTGCAGCTAAAGTAGTACATATTAATCCAGTGAGGAGCTTTAAGTATACATGGGGCAGACATAAAAGTTATCATGAACAGTTAAACAAAGACAATGAGAGAAACAGCTTATTTTACTATCAAAAAAATTACATTTTAAATTTGTTGGCAATCACAAGACACTAGAGCAGGTAACGGAAGTCTATCTCTCCTGACATGTTCCAGAAAGAACATGCCCTGTTGCCAAAGGCACATCTCGTAACACTGCTCACACTCCACTCATGTTTCAAATAAACGATTGCTCACTCGTTCTTAGTGGTTATTTGGACACGTTTTACATTTTTTTGCATACTGCAGTCCTTTTTTGTATGGACCCCAATGCATTTTGTTGGGCACGGAAATAGGTGCCTATGTTCTTTTGCTATTGTAGTTAAAAATAAAACTTCGGTCTCAACTAAAATATAGGAAGCAATACTTCAGTACATATGTTATAACATGTCTTAAGCCTATGCAAGGCTTTTAAGACACATTAGGATGATGGGATTCCATATGTATAGAACTTGCAAATCAATAAAGTTTCCAAAAAAGAGGAAATGCTACCTCAGAGAGTTTTTAATCATATCTTATTATATTATATATTATAAAATGTGGTGCATGACCTCAACACAACACAACTTAGTGAGTAGGATCATTGCGGTGGGCGCAAAAGTGCAAGGAAGGGCCTGGGTGGATACGCTGTATGTGCAAATCATGATGGTAGCAGAACATATTGCAACGAAAAATTGGAAGACCAATGTGGAAAAGAGAGCTTGCCCTACTATGCACAATATCTTACTATATATTCCCCATTTGATCATTTTCTTTATCACAGTATCATTCCAGAAGAACCCTTGAAGAGTTGTGACATATGAATAAAAACACATGTTGCACCAATACCCAATTTCAGTATACACAACTACATGATTTCTTACATGTAGATTTTTGGGCCCAGATGGAGCCACAACAATAGGTGCAGATTTTAGCGATAGTAGCAAATATTCAAACGAGAACTCTGAAGGCCAAAGTAGAGAAGAGAGACCTCATCATAGTACAGAGTACAGACACGTTTTTTCACAATATGTGAATACTCATATTCCTACCGGATCATTTTACAATCAATATATGTATATGGAACAACAAAAATATTGATTCAACTAATAAATATTTCTCATATATGTAGAAAGATTAACATTTTTATATTTTTACAACTGGGAGTGTTACAGTTGGTTTTAATGTACACGTAGGCTGTCTTATTAGAGCAGTAATGCCCAAATCTGCGTGCCAACAATATCCAAGGTAAGAGGGAAAGATTCACTCCTTGAATGACACACGTAATATACGTAATAATCTTAAATAGCTAAATTAATTGAGCAGTGAAACGTAGATTTTAATTTCTTGTTGGGCTAAAAGTCATCTGGTTGGTTGTAGAAGGCAGATGCCATGTTGGTTGTGATCTAATACTGACAAAAGATAATATAAATTCATACCTTTCAATGCAGTAGTTTTCTCTTTTTCATCTGGACCCCCTACTTGCTGAAGCTGCGCCATTTTCACCTGAACAAGTAGCAAGACAAAGATAGAGAAGATAATGGGCATCAATCTTCACAAGGTACCCTGAAACTTAATAGAAAAAATAAAAAGTCACTACAAAGGCTTTCCGAAATCAGCACTTTTATGTTCAACAAGCCTTTATCTCTTAGAGAATTAACTACATAAATCCTAAATTATAGAACTCTAAGGGCTCTTAACAGAAATCGCTAAAAAGTGGTAGTAAGGCTTCCTGTTGTCTGTCCTAAAATAATAAATATATTTAAGAAAAATAGTAATACAAATTAAAGAAATTGGACAGACCAGAGCAATGTCACCATGATAGCATCATCAGGGGCCCTGTCTGATTTTGAGAACTGTTTTAATTTTTCTACAGTGATTTTTTTTAAGTTTAGGTATATAGAAGATTATTGATTACAGTGAAATTATTTTTAAGGAAATCTATAGTTAAGAAAGCTCTACAGATCTATAGGGTGACAATTCATGTTTTGATTAAGCAGCCCCTTTAAATACACAATATGATCAAAAGTAGGTGGACATCTGACCATCGTGTGTGTGTGTGTGTGTGTGTGTGTGTGTGTGTGTGTGTGTGTCACCCCATTCCAAAACAGCGTACCAAACTAGTCAAAGCATGTCCTTATTGACCTTGCTATGTGCACAAGGGCATAGTCAAGGTGGAACAGGAAAGGATCTTTACAAAGCTGGTGCCACAGAGCTAGAACTACACAGTTGTCTAAAATGTCTTTGGATGCTGTACCATTCATTTTACCCTTTACTGGAACTAAGAAGCCTAGCCAAAACACTGAAAAAACAGCCCCAAACAATTATCTCTCAAACCAAACTTTGCAGTAGGCACTATGCATTCTGGTAGGTAGCATCTCCTGGAAACCAGTGAAGCATAATTTCACTCCAGAGAACATGTTTCCAATTCTCCAGAGTCCGGAGGCAGCGTGCTTTACACCACTGCAGCCGAAGCTTGGCATTGTGCATAGTGATGTTGGTGCAGCTGCTTGGTAGGGCCAGATGCACAGCGCTTGTGCGGATGTCGCTGCCCGAAGCAGTTTGGAATTCTGTAGTAAGCGAGGGTTCAAAGAACAGGCGATTTTTACGCGTCATGCGATTCAGCGGCCCCGATCTAAGACTATGCGTGGACTACTAACTTTGTGGCTGAGCTGCTGTTACTCCTAGACACTTCCACTTTTTAATAATAGCACTTAAACGGGGCCAGGGCAGAGCTAGCAGGGCAGATATTTAATTGCCTAGAGGTAAAGATGGCATCCTATGACAGTGCCACCTTTAAAGCTCTTCAACGATTGTCAAAGGAGGTGACATGTCTATGTGCTTGATTTTATACACTTGATAGTAATGGGTGTTTCTGAAAAACCCAAAACACAATAATTACGAGCACCTGACCGTCCTCTTCTTGTGGGGGCAAATGCGAGACATATGTTCGGCCATTCACAGCCACATTGACAACCATGTGAAAGTACTGCGGCGGATACAGAAATGGTTAAAAGTCAGGCAAGTCGAAGAGGAGTACAGAAAAAAGCATTCCAAGATATGAAATCAAAAAAGATGTGTGTGGTTAACTTTCAAGCACCATTTGTGAGATACATTAAAAACCGAAGTACTCAACTGCACTCATGAGAAAATTTATATTTCATGCTTGAAATGGAATATATGTCGATTAAATAATTCTCAGTTCACTAGAAGAGTCAGAAGAATTGCATGTAGGAGGAAGCCCTCAGGAAACAAAAATAACCCTGATATTGCTTAATCGCAGAGGAGGTTTTCAGAATTTGGTAAGTGATTTGCAACATTAAAGCAGAATCGAATACTATTCCTCTTTATTTGCAATTTACATGAAGAGGTCTTCAGCTCAATGTTCCATGTAACTAAAATTGTTCAACATCCTCAAATCAATGTAGGAAATGTTCTGCTAAAAGTGACATCTCTCCTGTAAAAACACAGCTGCCATGAGAAAGAGAGCAAAAGAATTTAAGGAAGCCCATTTTCCAAGCAGTCATTACAGCTAATTGCTAAGTGTCCAGTAGATGACAAAGCAAGAAGCCAGCTAAAAGTCATCAAGTGGAGGAGAAAAAAGGGGAGATGGGACATTGATAAACGGATAGAATACCCCAAAACATTTGTGTAATACGAGTATAACTATGTAATGAAGGTATGAAATTCATGTTTTATTTAATCTTTACAATTATATATGGACTGAGCAATGGCAGCTCAGTTATTAAACATCGAGCAAAACCGCTTCAGACAAAATTTTCATTTCACTTTCGTGCAATGAATTTCAGGTTTGTTTTTTTTGTTTTTTTAATGTTCCTCTAGGGTTAGGCCAGTAAAACAGGTGCAGCAGCAGCAGCAGTAGTAGTAGTAGTAGTAGTAGTAGGGCACTGGGGCTAGGAAGGCAGACACTGGCATGACTGAATTTCCACAATATTTTATATAATACATATTATATTGTAACCAGTATTTATCAATGAAGAATAATAGATGATAATGTGATAGAAAGATACAAAATGTACTTGTCTACACATTACAGGTTTGGTCGGTAGCATAAATGGGCAACTGTGTTATTCAACTATACTCTACTCAGGGACAGGGGAAATGTCTGCTGCAGTCCATGTAATACACTACAATAGTCACTACAGCTTCTCCAAGCCATCATACAACAGTACATTTTCTGCACTAAAATAAACTATTCATTAACTTGCAATAACTACAATATGGTAGGTGAGTAATGAGCATTAGTGTCACTGCCCCACACTCCAACTCCTGGAGTCTGTAACTGCTGCTACTGACAAGATGAAACTGCAGTACATCAGTACACTTATACATCTAATGCTTGTCCCTCCCCTTGTAAATGCTGATTGGTCGGAGTGAAACAAGGAAAAAAACTCCCACTGGTTGTTTGACATTAAATGAGACCACCCCCCTTTTCTTTGGCTACTTATTCAGTCATTGATACGTACCCTCATACACAGAGTCCCTCCCACTTACCTCATCAACAAGCGCCAAAACGGCTTATAATGGTGCCAAAACGGCTTGTAATGTAACATTTAGACAGGATTATGAATTATTAAAAGGTAGAAATACATAAATGTTGCATATTGTCCTAAAGAAGTAATAACTTAAGCTACACAACACGTAGAAACTATAAGAAGGTACAGAACCTAGAAAAAATTATTCCAATATATGGCTTCCATAAGAAAAGGGGTGAAGGCTAAACCTGAAAACAGCTGGCTCAACAACAGCGAAAAATACCTGTAAAGTCCCACCAGACGTTAAGACACACAAGGTCATCATCAGTAATGTTTAGACTGACTAAGCCTGTCACTGTGTCCAAGCCAGTCTGTCACTTCATCAGTGTTCCTGGCTGTCAGTGAGCCGGATATTATGTCAGAGTGTCACTGTCAGTGCATCTTCCCAATGCTTCTCTGCTCGTCTGTAAGCTTCACTCGGCAGTGGCCTTTATTGTACCTTATTCTGTCTGTCAGTGTGTGGCCTGTCGAACGAGGCAGCGATGCATATAACAGACATAGGGGCAAAGGGACTGAGGACGATATGTGTATGAGGGATCCTGAGGGATGAGTGATTTAAAGGAAAAGGATTCTAAGTACAGAGCAACAACATTTAAACGGGATCAAATGACTACCTTAAAATGCACCCCCCCCATGAAACCCATGTCGTATATAAAATAATTATATAATTATTTATATGTAATGAAACATTATGTTTATTTCACTGATCCCATCGGGCTGCTAAGTCCTTACTTTAAGGAACACTCCAACCATCATAACCCTTCAAATTATCAGTGAGCCCCTCTTTCAAGTTCTAACGGACAGTCATGTCCAGGTCCAACAAGCATTTTCCTAATAGCTGAAGCCACCTTGGAGATTTTTTGTAAAGTACTGTGTAATGCTTTTTAGCGTCCTTCCTTCATGGATTCGTCTACCAGGCTTGAAAGACATCATGCCTTCCCACCTGAACCAAGCTACTGGGAGCGCACAACACCTCGATTAATACCACGAGGTAGTAAAATAATGAACAGATATCTGCTTCTGAAGTTCAGATACGTACATTACAGGGTCCGGTGGAACGTCCTACTCCGCCAACGCAGTTTACCGTGACAGAATGCTTCATACGTAATATGACGTATAATATTATATACGTATAATATGTATTGTATCTAAAGCAAACTACACAAAAATAACTTGGGAATTTTCTGTATGTCAGTACTTTAAATCCATATTTTTTGTTGAATTAGCATACTAGTCAAATTACAAGCAGCGCCATGTTTAGTTTTTCAGGCTCTCTTATAAATAACTTGTTTTTGCAACAACCAAAAACATGCACCCGCGGGACTCAAGGTCTCATTTGAGATGACCACGTTTTTGTTTTTCGTATATACTGTGAAGTTAAAAACACCAAATATCAAGAAACAAGAAGAGGTTGGCTGGTTGGTATGATCACAAGCATACACGCCATTAAGAAAACGGCAGCAGCCTATTAGCTCCTGTATTCGTGTCACGTGACAAATAACTGCTCCCTGGCAAAGATTATGAATGAGACATTTTACAATTTTGCCTCTTTAATAGTGTCCAGAAAAGGCTTTGAATTGCTTGAGAGTCTTTTGGGTTAAAACGCAAAGCAGTTCCATTGATTTAGCTCCTTGGTAAGCAACATAGCCATGAAAAATGAGGTAGGACTTGTCAATAGTTGACGTAGTGGTGAGATAAGCGATATATAGCCATATAGTGTGACTGAATCACCAATATTTCTGCCTTAGATAGTTGATTTTTGAATGGCATTCGCTGTGTATGTTCCAGATTCCTGCTTACCTCTCCCCTTTCTCTATACGTCATGTTTCTCCTGACCCCATTCCCTCTAGATTGTTAGCTGGGTACCTAATGTACCCGCCGCATAAATTGTTGGTGCTATATAAATAATACAAATAGTAATAAAAATAGTGTAAAGAACTTCATATTATCATATCATTCATCATTATTTGCATCTGTGCTACATGAATCATTTAACCAACTGTAAAATTAGCCTACTGGAAAAAACAATTTCTCACCATTTTTTTTTTTTTTTTTTTTAGATTTATAACAGGATATTTTCAGCTATATTTCATTAGTTTTGGGGGTATGGGAACCACACCTACTGGGATAACTTATGTCATATGAGTTAGCCCTTTAAATTCACATGTCGCCCATGTTGTAAATGCATGGAGGAATCTGTAGAAACTGGCATTTACCCTTTTCTCACCACCAGCTATTTACCGTGCAGGAGATGTGTTTGGCGTTTCACATTAAACTGTACCTTTTGTGAAAGCCTAAGAAAGTACCTTTCACAGCCCAATATTATTTTTACAGACTATAAACAGACCAATAATAGATTATACCATAGTTGTGACGAGTCAAGAATACACAATGCTTAAATTCCATCCTCTCACATAAGGGATGTACACGGCCAGGTACCGGGCTTGACGACCATTACTGATATATAAACAATGTGTGGTATAATATTAATGTCACATTCTGCCCAATGGACAATTTTTTCTCAGAAAGCAAACAATTATTAAAGAGCATTAGCTATTCATCAGAAATAACTGATTAATGAACTCTTTTGGAAAGCTTTACTTGTTAGGAGTCTTTAGGCTTATTAATATCTTCGTTTATGGGGTGTCATACTTTAGTGTTTAAATCTTAAAAGTGATGAAAAAAAATCCACATTTTGTTTGCTATAGCATCAGTGAAATACGTAGCCATCTCTTTTAGGACCATTGTAATTAGCTTCTACACAGGGCCAATAATCCATATATCATGTTATCATGAAATTCATGCTGCTAAGCCCCCGCCGTTGCACTAATCAACTCACAGGGCTAACTCACTCATCCATAACTAAGAACCTGTAAGCTGCAGAGTTGCTTAAAAAGAACATATACATATCTTAGGAATAGCACATTCTGTGTGATTTTTTTACGTGGAAGAATAATCACCTGATCACTTAAACAGCTTAGAATTAAAAACTTTTCATGTTCCAAAACCAGAACTTCCGAAGATAGTCTATGCAGGGGGTAGAAAAGAATATGTAAGACAAGATGCGGATCTCTGGACTGGAAGCTTGTTTGAGCAGGGCCCTCCTCATCTCTTGCTCTTTAAGTCAAGTGCATATGTTATATACTACTTGCTATGTCCAGTCTACCCATTGTACAGCGCTACAGAACATGATGGCACTACACCACTTGCTAATAAGATACAGTTTTGACACACTAATTGAAATACATGTCTGTAACACAGAAGGGTTTATATTCATGCCTATGGTTCAGGCAGTCTCTCGGTGGGTACCAACCTATGTTGAACTTTGATACACACTTGCTATGGGTTTAAAAATTACATTTCCCCCAAACTACACCTTGCTGTCTTAAGATGCCCATCCAGTTACATAACTCCAGGTTTGGACAAGGGGAATGAATCCACTGTTAAGGGGGCGTTAAAGTGCATATGATAGCTGTACTGTGCCTTTATATAAAAACCACGCACCCAACAGATATGTGCGAACACAAACAACCACAACGTACACAACCAAAAGCATTTATGGAGCCAAATATAAAAATCCAGGTGAAATCAAAAATAATGGCGCTCATAATGTTTAAATAATACTTACAAGAAGTCTGTAGTTAATATTCAGAGTAAAAATGTAAAAAGAGCACAGACTTTAATAAATGCTATTCATAACGGTGACATTTTAATGCAGAGTTTAACAGAAGATTACAGCGTATGAATCTGTAACGGCAGTGTCGGAGAATCTTGCTGGGCTCTTAACTGCATGTATTTTATGTATGCCGGTAAATGGACATGCCCTTCATGTGTATAAACACATGCATGTACATTTCCTAATGTATGCATGCAAACTTCCCTTTAGGAGAAGCTGCAGCTTCAGCGCAACACCTCCCTCATGGTCAGACGTCTCGCTCCATTGACTGGCTGGTTTAAACAGCTATTAAGTGTCAGGAAAGAGTCCCCATTGAAATAAACTGAAGCTCTTTCTGAATTTGCGGAAGGGGGTCTAGTTAGATTCCGCCGAGGAAGCTTGCAGAGCCAGCACTGGAGCCGACTGACGGGAAGTAGATCACCTGGCCAAACACATCTCTCTCGCACAGAAAATAGCTGGGGCCACATACAGAATCCCTCGCTATAAAAAGGGACCAGCTATCATATGATTATTATTATCTTTTATTTATATAGCGCAAACAATTTACACAGCAATTCTTACAATACATATTTCCAAGGGGTATGACAAGACTTGACAGGCCAACACAAACCGATACATTAGGTCATAGGCAATTAAGAGAATATGAGGGCCGGAGCATCTCTTTAACCTACTGTACAACGTTGACTCTGCAGATGAAGAGCGACGTTACAATAAAAAAAGAAAGCATCCCTTGCTTCCGCACTATGATAAAAAACTCTAACATAATGACTTGTTCCGAACTTTGCTTTTGGTGAGTATTTATAGACATGAAGGGCCGCTTGATGGCGGCTAATGCAAACGTTTAACATCAAAACATTAAAATGTTTACCGGTATATAGTGGGATTTTGTCCCTTTCACATAAATGCGGAATAAACAATTTGCGTTGGTTCTTTGAACAAGAACATTCCAGTAACAGAAGAGAGGTTGGAAAGAACACATTTCAATTTGTAAAACTAAAGACAAAAAAACCCCACGGTGCGTGCGAGTTAATGTAAAGGTCCCGTCTTTTGTTTTATGCTGCCTTAACCAGTCCCCAAAATAGAAGGCCATACTTCTCTCCAATATATGCAGAAGTAGTAGCAGGTGCAGCGAGCGGCGTGAACACCCCTTCCTCTCTAGAGCACCGTATCATTAGGCAAGTTGATCATTCACACAATCAGGACAATCAGCTAAACTCCACAAGAAATCCTACACAGAATTCAAAGCTTAGGGATTACATGTTTCCAAATTACAGTCACAGCGGGACAGCTTTATAAAAATAGGTGCCAGCACAAAACATACCTCCCACTACGGACCTAAAAACCCAATTACAAAAATAAAGCACAGCATGCGGGAAAATATTCCACTTTCCGAAGATTCAGATGGCTTCGCGGGGGTCCTTATATTTTGTAAACGGCGCAGTACTTAAGTATGGATCTTTATATATCCTTTTGTGTTTCCTGGAAATAAACATTATGCAGGCAAAACAAGCTGCTGCTCACAGGCGCTGCCTAGAAATGTATTTCACAGATAATAAAATGATAGAAGCATTAAATCAGAGCTTCTTCAACTCTGATCTGCAGAGTAATGGTGTCAGCAGAGCCACGGACACCCTGCGCAATAACGCGCTCACCTCTCGCCCGCAGTCTTGGTTTCAGTGCCGCAAAGTAACGCCACCGTGTGACCCGCGTGCCGGTCTATAAGAACACACCTGAACTAATGAGCATCTGCACGGGAAATCTGATGTTTTCTTTATGATCGATGAAAAGCTAATAACGTACCGTGTAGAAACCGTCCACAAGTTTTAGAAGAACGTGTCAAAAACTTCAGTCTGTCTGAGTCCAAAATCTTTACAACCCTATAAAAATAACGCGTCCCTTCCTTTCTATTTTCTGCTTCTAAAACAATTAATCAAACTTATATTGAAAGGATTGTTGACCATTACCGCCTAAGCAGTGTTTAAAAAAAAAAAAAAAAAAATTCAAAGTTAGAAAGAATTGTAACTTTGGCACCCACCTCCTGCGGCCGCATTAGCTGTGCTATTAGTCACGGACAGTCCTCATGGCAGCAGTATCCGCACGCAATATCAGATACTAATTCACAAGCAAGAAGTCACAAAAGGTGCAAACAGAAATGTTAGTGGTTGCCATGGCGATATATGGCAAATGTTCCCTACGCATAATTTTTCTTAAAGGGACCGCACCCCATATGCATTCGCTCCTTTCACCGGGCCCAGCTATTTGCGGTGCAGGGGACGTGTCCAACCCCCGCACGCAACATACTTACCAACAAGCAGCCAATCGGTGGCAACAAATGTCAGACCACAGAAGAGGTGGGCAGTTGCTGCAGCAGGGCTGCAACTTCAAGGTCAGGGAAGTGCCTTTTTTTCCCCCATTTTGGCAGAACGCCTACTAAATTGATGTGAGGTTATGAGGGGAATTTGACTGTCCCTTTAAATTCCACATAAAATTGCTCAGACCGGTGTGTGTAGAGTCGGAATTTTCCAAGAGTATTAGTTTTGAAATCCAAAGTACTTTTCACTATATATAATCAGTTCTTCTCTGAAAAACAGCATTTTGTGGCTAGCCGATTGATATATTTTTCCACGTTATTATACACCTATAATACTTGTATTTACAACATGTATGTCAATTTACAGCTAGCTAAATTCAAATATACGTGTCACATCATGTAGTCCAAAAGTAATGAAACCTAAATGAAGAAATAGCAAGCGGTGAACACATGAAATATCTAAACAAATACCATTAAGGTTAGCTAAGGGCACCCAGCACTGCCTAGGAGGACTTCAAGCACCAATGAAAGGTTATGAACCGTCTTGAATAAAGGAGCTCTTCAACAACTAAAGGAACAAGCCAACAGCTACTTGTTCTCTTATACATGAAAGAGCTATACAATGCAGCATCCTCCAGCTACAAAGAGGTCAAAGTGGACTCCCCCGACAGAACCTTTTCAGGTACAGCATGTCAATTTTACGTGAAGTACGACCTGTCTGCCCTCTAACTCACACTAATAACAAAGATGAGCTTTTTTCTTTAGCTAAGGGACCTCTATTGCAGTTTGATATGATCAGAGGGCAGCAGAAATGGGAAATCAGGGTTAGCAAATTTCATTACTGTTGGAATCCAATAAAACATTTCAGCTTTCATTGTGGAACAAAAATAGGCAAAGGAAACATATCCCATTTGAAGAAACGCTTGTTCCACCAGCAGTGATGGAATCTGGATTCAGAACATGAGTTTCTGGTTTTAGATGAATTATATTCAGTGGTTTTACAAAGCAATATCTAAAATTCAGATGATGTTGACTGGATCTGCATGGGAGCAGTAAAGGATCCAGGGCGATATGACATAGGAGATTAATAGAAAAACACGGTGTGGTTGGTCACATCACCTGAGCAAAAATAACGCAATGGTGGCTTGAACAGTGGATGCTGGGTACAAAATAGTGGGGCTCCTAGCCACAAAACACACAAAGAAGTGTGCGCAATTAATGCATCTCCATACTCCATCTGATGAATCCACAGAAGTCCAATGGATATAAAAATATGAAGTTTATTGAATAAAATAATAAAGCCAATGGGGAGAAGTCTCACATGTTTCACCGTGAGGCTTAATCATAGACTCCTAGACATAGGCGACCAAGAATACTGGCACTAATAAAACTATATTAAAAGTAAACACCTCATTTTGAAAACACAGAGGCACATTCATAAAAGATCAACATAGAATATAGAGTTAGGAGCCAGATGTAAAATCTAGGTACCATGCTATTTGTGTTTTCCCCCGAGCAGCCCCACCATATACATACTGAATAAAGGGAGATGGGAAGAAAACTTCATTATTCTGTGTGTGTACATATATAATTCATCAAGCTAATTCCTCAAATGTAGCACCAAATATATAAGGTTATTTATATATTGCTTTATATATGTGCTGTGTGGATTCTAATGCACATACTTCATTGATGGATATAGATCAACAAATTGAAGTTTTCAACAGAGCAGCCCTATTTTTTTTTGGCAACCTCCCACTGAGCAGCACCATTCTCATGTGGTCTTCTGCAATGACCTGAAGCGGAGTGCTACAAGGTGACTATCTGCAGTTCCGGGTGCCGGGCAGGTGTTTTGTTATTTTTCATTTAGCCTTGCTGTGGGCAAGCAGCAGGGCTAGGATCGAGGTCCTCTGCAGCACTGCAAGAGACCTGGATCCTCTTCAGCCAGTGAAAATCTGCGTGATGCGCACACAACGTCTGCTGCTGCCTGGCACTTCCGCCGGGACTTCTATGACGGAGCACCGGCGTGACATGACCTTTCGGTGCCCCCATCATAAGAGCTGCTGGGAACCAGCGGAGGGGGTAGCTGTCCCCACTAGACACCAGGGAGACTGGAGGGGGGAGGGGGACAAGTCTGTGGATGTATTGATAAGTCTGGGTGGGGCAGAGTGGCAAATAAAAGGAAATAAAACAAAAAATGCATTTTTCTCAATCATTTTTTATGAAATATGACAAAATAGTTTACATTTGAATATTTACTAGTAAAACTTTTTTAGGTATTAAAACCTAGTTTGAGATATAGCGTTTGGGTTCTTGTACCACGTTAATGTCAATGTTAAGGTTTTTTTTATTCTGCTGGTTGTTTTTAACAGCCAGTTTGTTCATTAAATTATTTTAAACAAAAATTTGCATATTGTTTTTTATCCAATTAATAAAAAAAAATTATTGTCCAACTATTTGATTATGAAATTAATCGTTAGTTGCAACCCTATGGATATCCTCCAACTCCTCACGCTGTGTTGTGGCTGCGCCGGATATTTCATATCCGACGCGATGCCCTCACGCAGCCCTGTTTGTTTCTGGCTGCGGGCACCAGAGCTTGGACGAGGAAGTAGTCTGGGGAGCAGATCTTCTGCATTTTAGTGGATGTGAGGAGAAACCCATGAGGTAAAGTCGCCGGGATGATGGGCTCTGTATGAGGAGGGCTGTTATGCTGGCTGACATGGTGTTATTAATATAACATTATTTAGCTGTTAATACATATGCCTTATTTAATTTAATACATAGATCTTATTATATTTCTGATTAAAATTCTTTTTTTGTATCAGGACAAACAGATTTTCATGAGAGACAAGTAGATTGAGCTACCATTTTAGTCCCTTGGACAAGTAGATTTTTTTAAATTTCCACATCCCTGTCTATAGAAACACACAGATGGAAAAATGTGCATTATTACCCATTCGCCCTACATGTCTAACATCTGTATGATATGAGCACTAATAGAAAAAAAATTAGGTGCATTAAGCCTACTGACTAACCCCACAGAACCGTGCAAGCTTTGCTGCTAATGTTTTAAACCAAGATACCTGTTCCCATTCAGGCCCTGTTCGCATAAACAATTTGGTTTAATAATTCAACGATAAAAAGTTTGTAGCTATCCAAACTTAGCTTTATCGGCTGACTTACAGCACACAGTGAGGTCGGAAGGAAAGAAAAACAAACAGAATTCCCTACCTTACCTCTTTGCTCATGAGCTGGTAGCGCATTGGGAGACATAGCGCCACCTCTTCTTAGGTAGGGCAGAAACAACAATTAAATACCACCCAAGCCTCTTCTTATCTTCTCAGTGAAATAAAGCCAAGAGAGAAAGCTTTATTGGGTGAGAACAAAAATAGGTGCTAAATGGTGATAAGGTAAAGAAATTCCTATGTAAGGAACTCTCTGTTTCCCTTGCTATCCCCAGTAGATTGGGAGAGATATACAAAAGGTTTAAGGAGGGTAAGACACAACAATCTTTAGAACTCTGCTCCCAAACATAGAATCCTCAGACGATAATGTTGACAACCAGTAGTAGTGATTAGTATAAAAACTCCAAGCTGCAGCCTTACAGATTGCACTTTGGCAGAACATCTGCTGATACAGCCCAGGAAGTGGATATAAAGCACATAGAATGAGCCTTCAGACCCACTGACACATAAGCTTCCCTTATGGCAGTAATGATCCAACTGATGGTTACTCTGGAAACCGTTAAGCCTCTTCTGGCACCCGAAAAATAAATTAACAGATTAGAAGATCTTCTCCAAGAATTAGATCTCTTTAAATACATTGAGAGATATCTCTTCATATTCAGGTAATGAAGATGTCGTCCCAAACTATTAAAAGTTTGAGGACATTTTTTAGATGAGATGTAAAAATAACTTTGGGTCTGGTGGTAAACAAAGGGAAACTTTCTTCATGAAGCCTCAGAAAACGATGGGACATGAAAAGTGCTTGGAGTTTGCTAGCATGCCAAGTAGAAGTGATAGTGATCAAGAATACAGTTGTCCTACCACATCTGGCATTATAACCTGGATGTCTTTCCTTAGTCTCTCTGGACTGACGCTTCAAAAATAAACCTTGAAATCTAGACCTAGGAATGTGCGAAACCATGGCACTTGTACCAGCAACCATGAGCATGGCTGACCGTTCACCTACAGTTGTCTCCCCCAGGAGTGTCTGTGGTCACTGGGACTCCTGTCCAGTTAGTTGCCAGTTCTTCACACCTAAGGCCCATCAGGTAATTCTTAAGGGCCTTCATTGTACTTCCTGGTCCTGCAGTATTATGGATCCTGTTCATTTGCCTTGTGTATTTTCTGGTTTTGACCCATTGGCCCTGGATTCTGACTATGATTCTGTTCTTACCTATGTACTTTCCCTAATTCAGATTATCCAGATTTCAACCTTTGGCTTGGACGTTAAATATTATCTTGGATCATCCTTTGGCACCACTTTTTCCCCATTGTGCATGACCTCATCTGCCTGACTTCATCTGTCAGTCACCCTAATCTCCGATGCCATCTGCCAATTTGCTATCATCTGGCATTTCCCTGCTCCGTGGCCGTCGATGGTGCCTAAGAAGAAGGCCAAACCTGCAACAGTCATCTGCACTGAACACCTGCCCAAGCCAAGTTCCAAGCTTGTATCTGTGCCAACACGAAGACTCCAGCCCCACTCAGTTACTGTAGTCATGACAATGTAATGTGTTGTTACAAAATCTCAAGGGCAATCTCTTGTGATGCCTGCCCCCTGTAATGAGTTAAAAGAGAACCTCAGACTACTCCCTAAAAGGGAGTACTGCAAAAAATATTGTTGGAAGCGGTATCTGTGGACAAGCCCCTTAAACCTCCTAGCCTGCACAGATAAAGCTTGATTGAGGTCAGAGACAAGACCAACCTTTCCCATATGTAAAAAGTTGCAGAGTATAAGTCATAGTGGATGTGGACCCGAAGCCCCGAGCCTGGGACAGAAAGGCCATAGGTATACATTGGAAGTACTTAAATGTTCTCTAGCATACAGAATCCAGGCATTTGGAAGGATCACTCAATGTCTTTCTACACAAAGTGAAGAGAGCATGCTTAGACTTCCTGGACTTCTCTTCTCCCAGCTCAAGCTCTGAAGACTTATCCGCAGACATGATGGCAGAAAACACAAGACAATACACATATAGGTAAATAAACAATAGCATAAACCTAACTCTCAATGTCAATCTCCCAAACTACAATAATAATCCGTCTTGAACGCCTAAAGCAGAAAGGAACAGGCAGTAGAGAAAGACAGTGTCACCAGACACAGAAGACTCAAGGAACTCTCAGGAAGGATCAGCCAGCTGAAGCATTAATTTCTCAGAAAAAGCCAGCAGAAAACTGAAAACATGCCAAAACCCGGCAATGTCCCTTTAATAGGGTGCATGTGAGGCTCTCAATACCCAGAAGCCCCATGACATGATCTGGTGATGCAAGCACGCACAGTTGCATGCTTGGCTGCTGCCCTAAAGGCAGACCTAACCAGGCCACTGGGGAACCCCAACCCGTCACAAAACAGCAGTGGCCGAGGACGTCCAGCGGAAGACCAACAAGACCGACCAGTAGCGAAGCGAGCCTGTCCAAGGGCTCAGTAGCTGGACAGTCTGCCCAAGGGCCCCTGAAGGGGAAAGCCCTGAAGATTCCCAGCCACCCGCCCGAGGCCGTGACTGCGGGAACGGGGAAGCCAAGGACCCCCCTAGGGTCCAAAGACAAATATAAAAGAGGGTAAGAGAGCTCCACACTAAGGATGGTCAGAAACAACACTGAGGGGGTAAGGGGAAGCTTCGGGGTACTTAAGTGTTGATTCTGCTGTGCCTAAGAAGAGGAGGAGCTGTGTCTCCCAATGTGCTACCAGATCATTAGCAAAGGAAAAGAAACTCCTGGATAAGGAATTCTATTTTTTCTTTCCTTCCAACCTCACCGCGTGCTGTAAGTCATCTTTACATTGACATCCCCTGTCACACTAATCGAGATAAAGGTAGGATTGGTTCATTTGAGGATAATGTTACTTATTAAGAGGGTACGAGGGTACCACAACGCCACAGAGACTGGCGACGTTTTATCTTACGTGCTATATAACTTTCAATAATTTCATAATTTCATACTTTATTGGAGAAGACTGCAGCAAAACAATACCAAAATATGACAAAATTAAAGCTGTATTTACTGAAATCATCTACTTTTATGACAGTTACCGCACTTACTCTTCACAGAATTGGCTGGGTAGAAGAAAGCTTTCAGATGCATTCAGAAGCAACAGAAAACCGCAGCGAAGTGCAACATAAATTCAAGCATTAATCCAGGCGCATACGAATTAATTCACATTTATGATTGCGACAAAATTCTTGTTTTGGGGGAGGGTGCTTTACCCACATTTTTAAACATCCTTCATTTGAAGCAAAAAACAGTTGCTGATCGTACAAACGCATGCGCTGCTCACCCACTCTGCCTCCTTTCTCACGGGGCACGTTGCACCGCTTCCACGTGCGATGACCACCACGTACGCAAAAGGTTAAAAACCAAAAATGAAAGAAAATTTCAAATAAAAATACATCCAGGTCTGCTACTATGCGTTCTGTGCACACATCTAAAAGGTAACACGGGATAAGTTACCACACAGAGGGTGCCAAGCAAACTAGCAGAGACAGGAGATTAAAATGGCAATATTGCCTGGCTTTCTGGAATGGGGTCAGTAACTTTTGCTCAGTATGAAAAATAATATCCCATTAAAAAAAAACTACACATCACAACACAAGCTACAAACTGGCAACAAGCTCATTTGAGAGAACCCGGCCGGAAGGAAGAAAAAATAAGGAAGAAAAACACAGAATGTATGCGTGCCAAGCCTCGTTCTCACTCTATCTCCTGATTGGAGTCTGTGAGCCATGTGAGAATTTTAGCGCCGAAATGCGTTCTGGAACTTATAGTTTTCATTTACATTCACCAAATTGGATTGAAGCCTCATAGGAACCACAAGTCCCAGAATTCTGCAGGCAGACGAACGCTCGTTGGTTAGTCTTATTTGAAGCGGACCTCTAGCGAAGTGAAGTATAACAGCGCCAGCTCGAATGCTAATTGGATTCCACGCTTGAACGGCATATTATATCTGCATGTTATTGTAATAAACGTCCCAAGACGTAACTTGACGCCATTATAATCCGATACTGTTGCTGCGTTGTGTAAATGTGCATATATCAGGTAATGTTTAGTAGTGTGTGGTTAGAGGGGTTGTGCTACAGTAGTATCTCTAGTAACTGCACGCACTCTTATATTCATGGTCAATAATTTATTATTCATTGTAATGGAAACCAACATTTCCAACAAAAACTGACAATACACAGCATGCATGGCAATTTCCAGGGGTATTTTTACTCCTTTACTAGCCGAGTAGGCCGTTTAACCCCTAGAGTGGCAGGTACGTATGTCCTATGTGGAAGGCAAAGAACTCCCTCACACAGCAAGGTAGGTTTTCCCCCCCATGAAACAAGCTGCACAATTGCTCCTATGAGTGCTAACCCTGCAATCACAGCATCGATCATGTCCCAGATGCCATAGGCATAGACGAGATCAGGGGATTGATGGGGTTAATGCATGGTCACTCTCATGGCAGCTTGATGGGAAAAAGTAAAGATCATTGACTTGCTCCTATGGAGTACTTGAAAAAAAAAAAGTCAAAGGTGCTTCCTGGTCAGTTGCTGTCAGTCAGCTCTGCAGTAGTTCAAAGTGCTGCAGAGCCAATCACGAGTGTGCTGATGATAATCAGATCACTCCATACAGGTAAAAACATTATAAATAAAAATATTTTTATCATTTTTTTTATGCTATTACGTACATTTTATTTTTCATGTTTATCTTTGATTAGCGACACTCACTGATCAATGTCAGTGGCCTAAACCTGTCATTTATAAGTGTTACAATATTCATTTTGACTTTTAACATTTTTGAACATAACACTTGTTGATCGCTGACTAATGTCCTTTTAGGTCACTGATCATAGATTGGTCTCGCCAATTAATAACCAGTGACCTAATCATCCCTACCACTAACACTATATATTAACTATAGCCCCAACATCTAACTGTACCTAACACTTTAACTCTCCACTACCAGTACTATAACACTGCATCTTACTCCAACCTAACCCCCAGAAATAATTACTAAGTGTTTTCATCATTTTTTAAAGTGCTAGTTTTAAGACCCCCGCCCCCCCCAAACAAATTACCTTCAAAGCAAGGGAAGGAGAGACACCAAAATCTACCAGGCCCAGGAAAGAACTTCAGCAAAAACCATGCCATTTGTGATGAAAATGAAAAAAAGGTGATACTCCTACGTCCACGAAATGTGAAAAGTCGACTGTTTCTGTTAGATGTGTGACTACAGTAGTCCACCAAGAAAGGTGAGTGGGGTGTCGATTTTCAAGTGGTAGGTTTTTAGGGAGTATATCGTTTTGTGTCTGGTTAGGGGTAGCTCCCTTCCCCCAAATGAGGTTTGCATCCTAAGTTCAACTGTAAAAATGTAGAAACCACTTTGTAAAAATGTGTGTATTTGTGTATTTTTGTTCCAGTATACAGCATCAAAAAATGTGCCTGACAAGTGAAAAGGTGTTTCCATTTGATTTGTGGTCGCTGTTGGCCACTTAAATGCCTTTGAGTGTTTGGTGTTTATGGGTAGTTAAGAACATCCATTTTAATTTTAATGTGGTCCATAAATAAAAGATTATAATACAAGTATTTTATGGTATTGAGGTAATTGCACTAATAGGGCTATTAGTGACTGTGGACATGAAAGTATAGGAAAAATAGTTTCTGCAATACATGTACGGATGTAGGTACAACAGACATGTTGCTACTTCAAGTGGGTTTTTCATATTGTAAAACTTACTACCTAAATATACAGCATACATACACAAGGTTAGGTGACCCAGGCAAACCACACACTGACCCAGGAAAGTATCCACTCAAATCGTAATGATGAAAAAAACCAAATCAATCTTTTCTTACTGCATAGAACTCATTGTTCAGGAAAATCGAAGATTCATAATCACATGACAGGAGGCTTCATATTTTGCTATTTCAACGCTCATGAATTAAAGCAAAGACGCATGGGCCCCAGGTTGAGAATAAAAACGTACAAAATGTCTCTTCCCTAGACCAATCAGCCAAATGTAAAATGTCAGATAAAGACGCACCATCTTAAAAGGCCTGAGAGGCAGCTTGACCTCCAAATGATTCCTCCACCCGGACCAACGATAAGATCCGTCAAACCCATCTGGACATTGTCACCAGTTTGTAAGGTTTGACATAGGACACCAACAGCTCTCCGGACCTGGAGAAGACTCCCAGAAGAAAGAATAAGAAATGGACGAAGAATCGCACTTAGTACGAAAAGAGATGGAAAAGGTAACTCCTTCAGGAGTAAAGGAAAAACCATCAAAATCTCTGACATTGGACACTCTCCTAAACAATACCAAGCACAACAGCAAGATCAATTTAGCCGAGAGCTGACAAAGAGACAACATGATTATCAGGCCAGTTCCTAATAAAAAGTAGCACCTCATCTACATACCAAAGGTGTGTAGATGAGGTGCCCCTCAAAAGCCTACACACTAAAGGGTGCTACCCAGCTGGAACACCCTGAAAAGGGACATGGGCCGCTGAAATAGCGGAGCGGAAAACATTTAAAGTACGAAACGACTTGTCTACTGAAAAAGGAAACAAAAGAAAATTCAATATGGCTGATATAGGAGCCGTAATGGGATCGAGATTCCTGTTCCACACACCAGCCACTCCAGTAATTCCAGATGGCAATATTGTGTACCTGGAGCTCATGAATCCCAAAGGAGATTTTTAGCCTGCAATAATCCATGGGCATCCCAGGATCCCCTGAATTCACCCAAGCCACCAAGGTGAGGCGTTCCTCCATCAGGAGTGGATGAGGTTGACCGCTGGGATCCTGAAGCAAAAGAGGAAACAACAGGAGAACTAGGTGGGATCCTGGAATGACAGATCCAAACTTGACTCTGCCAGAACGGTTCTATCAATAAAATCGACACTCCTTGATGCTGGACCTGATGAAGGACCCACAAAATCATCGCAACTGGAGGAAACGCATACGCTCCTTGAGGGGCCACTGTTGCAGAAACACTGCTAATGCTGAAGAACTGAGGAACTGGAAGCTAAAAGATCATGGAAAACTGACTGGTGCAACGTCCAGTCACTGGTGTGCCTCCAGTGATGTGAAAACCAGTCTGCCTTGAGGTTGGTCTCTCCCGGAAGCCTTCAGAGGGATATTGCAACGAAAACAAAACTGAAAGACATCTTTAGTGAGTTTGGACAGAACACGTGAGGGTGCTCCCACTAGATGATTTATGTACTGCACTGCTGGCACAGCAGAATACAGCAATTTGACATTCCTCTCGCCAGGCTCTGTATGACGAAAGATCCTGCCATCAACTCCAGGTGATGTGTAATCCTTTAGGTTTGAAGTTGGTCCCTTTGTGGCCCTTCCAATGTTTCCTCTTAGGTGCGGGGAACTCATCACCCGACCTCTGACTCTCCACTGTCCGCTACCCCTAGAACCTAACTGGCCTGAGGTTGTCTAAGCGATCATACTGTCGGTGGATGTGGTATTAATTTTGCCAGGGCACTCTCAACTGATGCCGTTAAGGTGGCATTTATCATATCGTGGATATCAGATGAAAAAAACAGTCTCCATCATTTTACTAATGAACAGGGAAACACTATAACTCCTGTAGCTGTCAGGATCCGGTTATGGGAGCAGGAGCCTATACAGACTATATTCATTGTTTTGTGATTAGTTGATTTGTTAACTCTTTGTTTGCTGCTGTTTGAAGTTAGTAAAGAGAGATTACCAAAATATGAAGCCTATAAAATTAAACTTTAAATTATGTTATAAAATTAAAAATAATAGCCTGCGACTAGCCACAGACAAAATGTCAAATTCTCCTCAATGAGTCCAGGAGGTGATTTCTTGTAGATTTCTATGGAAAATCCAACAGAAATTAAGCAAACCCCTGAAGCTTCAAATGCCAGCATTTCAAGAGTATTCTTATTCTGCCCACATGAATTACTGGCTAAATGAAGATAAGGAAATAAGTGCAGAAAAGAAATTGGCAACAATAAATTTAAGAAAAGTTAAGAACACAAAATACGACTACAGTTTAACACTTGTAAGTGACAAGTCAGAACCAACTTTGGCATAATGTTAATGGTACGTGACCGGACGTGAAGAGGTTAAAGGTCTTGGATAAATACGTTTTTTTTGTGGATTTCTTTTTAAACATTAATTCAAGAACATGTAAGAGTATAACCTCTGAAGGAGTCATAAACGTCATAAACAACGTTTAAAAATGCATCCTTTATCAGCAACCTCTTTTGTACCTATTGCTGTACCTTTTCTCAGTGCTAGTCCAAACCACTGTGCCCATATCTTCAAATGTCTTTCCTGAATCTATAATTTTATGTGAATTCTTTTAGTCCGTTAGTGGACAGAGTAGTGTACTCAGAGGAGTGGACAGAGTAGTAGACTCAGAGGAGTGGACAGAGTAGTAGACTCAGAGGAGTGGACAGAGTAGTGCACTCAGAGGAGTGGACAGAGTAGTGCACTCAGAGGAGTGGACAGAGTAGTGCACTCAGAGGAGTGGACAGAGTAGTAGACTCAGAGGAGTGGACAGAGTAGTGCACTCAGAGGTCACATTGCGTGCAAGAAGCACTAATTTAACTGGATCTGTATTGAACAGTGAAGATGAATGGTTGTCCATCCAATATTAGACAATTCCTAGCTCTTTAAAAATGGTCTTCCCTGAGAAGAATTGCTTTCTAATCTTACCCCAGAGACTAACCCAACAAAAACGGTTGGAAAGGTTGATTTAATTTATAGCCTGTTAAAGTGTTAGGGTCCTATATGGCCAGAAGTAAAATAAAAAAACACATCTGTTAACCTCTTACAAAAAGACATTGCTTGCGGCCTAATATTCAAATTATTTATTTGGCTTTTTTTAAATCATGAAATCAGAATCTTGTCTGAAAAGATACATATATATGAAAATATGAAAAAAGTGCAATGAATAACATCATGAGGTGGGGAGGATGATCACATTGGGAATTATGACTGTGCAACATGACGGTTTATACATGGCGACAAATAAATAGCAGAACATGAACAAGAAGTAGGAAATATGGCATTCATGTGCATAGGAAGGGTGCATGACAGTGACATAACTGGGTGGCAATGATAAGGCCCGGGAGGCTATGTAATCCTGGACTATGTATTATCACAGACCGGCAGGAGAGCGGGGAGACGTGGAGAGGTAAGGGTGAAAACATAGTGCTTCTATAAGAGAGGAACATGTATTACGCTGATGATAAACTTCAGAAAAAAGCAACTTCATACATGGCAGCTAAGACATAATAAGGTGGGTTGTTACATAACGAGCTATAATGTATAATACAAAGGAATTCATATTATACATTCCCGTAGTACGTGTTACTGTCTGTATTTTTTAGAAAATACATTTTCATTGATTCATCCTTGCTATTGAAAACTGAGATGGGCAACCCATGAGTCCCCTGTGTTTTGTTTATATTACTTAACAAAATATGAAGATATGTGATGGCAAAATGAAAGTGGTTGAAAAGTGGGGATTTTTAAATAATTGAATCAAGAATGAAGGTTGTGAATCCCTAAAATGCTATGTATGCTGGCTTTATGTAAGTGGAGACATAAAATGCAAAAAAAGTTCAGTATACAAATGCTGCATACAAAGATATTTTAAAAAAAATTGAGTTTAAACAGTTTTTGCAATGAAATTTTGTAAAACATGAACATATGCTGTGCTGAGAAAATAGCAGTACTTTACTCAGCTCCTGCTGATGTTATAACGAGAAGAATGGGAAACAGAAAACAAATTTCAATATCACTTTAAAAATGACACCCAGTATACTGTAATAAATCAGTGGCATGCCACTTAGTAATGTAAATTATATGCTTAGTTACACTTCATTTTCCTATAATTTAGCTCAATAGATGCTGGATGTTTTTAAAAACATCACCTACTCATAAGGTTTCATTTCAGTCATGTATTCTATGAGACTGAGCTCTAATCTGCTAGTTAACTTGTTAAATGTGACAGTTCCAGGGATGTACAGATCATGGTTGAGGGCTTTCTAGTAAATATAGGTAGGAAAGTTTGTCAGGGAGGTGTTGGCCTCCTCCTCTCACCCCTTTACCACCAAATTCCTTCCTTTTTTCCTCTTCCTTTACAGATCACACATCTCTTATCTGTATTATCGATCCCTGGACCTATGCATGGCTCTTATATTTTTCCAGCCCCACACTAATGCTGGTTGACTTCAATTTACCGATTGACAAACCCCTCTGCTGCCTCTAAACAGTTGCCTCTCACCTTTTTCTTTGGTCTTTCATCGTGGACCTAATCTTCTACCACCTCTGCACTGTCATCTATTTCTCAAGCACCCCCTTTTCTCTGACCACCACCTCCCAACCTGCAACCTTACCGTATCTTCTACCCCTCCTCCATTGATACCTTTCTAGCACTCCTTTCAAGCACCTTTTCCTGCCCTGATGTTGCCGCTGCATAGTACAACCACATGCAAGCCTCAGTCCTAGATGAGGATGCTACTGCTGTTGTGTTTACCTCCCATGCCTTTCACCCCTATAGCACTCCAAACAGACAGTGTGGCTGTCACAACTGAAATCTCTTTCTTTTACGCTTCAACAAATACTGCTGTTTACTCCTAATTGTGCCTCCCTACTAACCATCCCTTATCCACCCAAATCCATTCAGAACAACTTTGCTGGTCTTATTTTCTTGTTCCATCATTTTTCATCTCTGCTGCACCACTCTGCAGTCCCTCCGCTGGCTCGGTATAGTGTCAGTCAGAATGTCTACTGTAATGTAGTGCGAGATTCAGTGTGTGTTTGTATGTGTGCATAGTGTTAGAGTGTGTAGAAAAAATATACATGTTACACAAATATACAAATGCAGTTGTCTTATTAAACAGGTAGGAATTGATTTGCACAGCAATATAACAAAAAACCTGAATAAATACTTACTTTATTAGAACTGCTATTTTATTACAACTGCTCTATAACTCCTTTCTAAGCCCCTATAGCAAACAATAGAATGTCCAAAATGTTTGAGCTGCTCACATCAATCCCCCCATGAAAGGTAAAACCAACATTGTTTTTGTAACATTGAGCCACTGCATTAATGTGGCAATAAATATGTTAAGAAGCAGGAAACTTGTGCTGATGATGTCATTTGTTTAAAGATGATGGACTTTCGTTTAAAGTAATTTGTTTCAAATCTTCAAGGAGAATTTTCTCTTCCTCGGTGAGATTCTCTTCATCTCTGGCCTCCCACCTGTTAGACAGAAAACATGAATTAAACTTTGGAGTTTGTGACCCTTTTGAATGCATTCATATAGCACTGACTCAAAGCTGAATGAATCACATGGCACTTAATGGGTGACATATATCTCATAGTCAGAGGCGGTAAAATTACCAAAAGAAAGTCGTATGAGAATCGTATGATCCATTTGTCTTAGACATAAGTCAAATAATCACAGCAATTATTTACCTGCTTGGAAAAAACCCAACATTTTGATGTTCAGTGAATATAAATGTTTATTAATTGTTGATTGAAATGAAATAGTAATTAAGTTAAGTAAACTAGCTTAATAAATAATCAGACATTGCAATTAATTTATACAACCAAATAAATTGTATATGAATTATGCACATTAACTTTTCCTGGTCACAAGACCATAATCGACAGGTTATGATGATGGGTACTTTTGTGTATTAGAAGTGTAGGTGATAGGCTTCTTGTATGAATAGTTTAGGGAATGTGGAAAGAGCAGAGAGTTTAGGGAGAGTGTGGACTGATGCAGGAGTAGAGGTTCTTATGAGAGAAGAAGGATGAATAGGTCCTTGCCTATATAAAGATGGTGACTGTGGTGTGAGTTGTTTGAACAATAGCAAATATATATGGAGGAGCAGTATTATGTAAGAATTTTATGTTAGGATAAGAATAAAACATCTGGCTTGGTTGGGATGAAGTGGTGGCTAAGACACTGGGGAATGTTTACAGTGGTAATCTTAATAAGGCATTCATTATATAATGGAGAAGGGAAAATAGGGGTTCAGTGAGGGACCTGATGTAAGACCCCCTGTCTCAAAATGCCATCACTCAAAGACTTAACTTGGTTATTCAGTAGGGGCATGAACAAGTGTGAGAATAACCCTAAATGCACCAGTGGATTCCACGTGTCTTGTCATTGACACTTGTGTCCTTTGCCTTCCCTTGCTTGTGGATGTCAGATTTCCTGAAATATAGCTTTAGATTAAAAATCAGCCTGTTGACAACTCACAGATAATATTATCATTGCAATTTTTTTCTGCTTTTCAGAAGCATATGAGGAATGGAGAACTAAAACCTTTTACTACAGCACAAGTGCCAAGTTACTGTACATTACCTAGGGCTGACTTGGGTTTGGCCCTTCGTAATGCAGTGGGGTTCAACTCTTCTGCAAACTTGCAAAAAAACTCACATCAATTACTCCGCCGCAAAAAAACTCACATCAATTACTCTCCCACAAAAATAGTCTCTAAGGTTTGTTCTATTTAAATATATTTCAAGAACTTTGAAGCATAACATAAGGAACAAATGAAGAAACATTACACATAGTTAAATATTTTAAATTTAAAGTCTATTACTCAATATGTATATTGATTCATATTGATCATTTTGAAATGTCTGTGTCAAAAGTTGTGTTTATCTATCAATTCATCAGGTTTATATTATATGTCATAATTAACAATAGGACCAGTCTGTACTGGCTTTGGTTGGGGTATATTTGGAAAAAATATAATATGAATAAATTTACAGTACAGCATTTTACTCTGTGTGGCAGATGTTGAAAGGCAGGTCACTAGCCTGTTAAACAAATGCTGATACAGGGAAGAGAATATCTAACCCTGCTGGGTGAGAATATTTTATATGAAGCAATCAAACACCTTCTTCAGTCCTATGTACATCCAGAATTAAGATTTGCCCAGTAACAATAGGAGCAATTATCTAGTAGGCTGTACATTTACTGGATTACTCGGGATTACTCAATGTCATCAGATATCATTCTCACAGCAATTTGTAAAACAGTTTGATAAATAGTGAGGAATTATATTGTTCAGGTAGAGATAAAACAGCCAGTTAATAGTTCATTTCCCAAGTGTTTCAGCCATGCCCTCAAACCATTTAGCAAAGTCAGTTCCTTACATCAAGTCTGTGAAATGCTAGCATGTAACACTTTCATATTGAAATCATAGTGAGATCGCATTTCAGCAAGATGAGCAGAGTACCTTGTTCCCCAGCAGAAAATGCAATTTGTAAAGAGAAAACAATCAAAGGATTGGGTAAAGATGATACCTTTGTTGGCCATATGGTATTATCAGATTGAAGGTTTCTGTGGAGCTCATGTTATTTCCTCAGGCATCTATTTATAAGGATGTCTGAGAAAGAGAGCTATTGAATTATTGCCTCTAATAACAACAGTGTTCTATTATGCCTTAAAACCTTTGGTTATCTCATCTCTTAAAGGCATATACTACTCACACAATTATTACAACACACATTGTTTGTAGAAAAGGTGTATGAATGCCTTTTGTTATGCTATACGCAACTCAATAACTGCAATAAGATCTTTGTCCACATGGAACCTCTGTAACCCGTGTGATGAGGTTATTTGAGAATCAGGGATAACATACTCCGTAATCTATGGAATCCATAAACCAACTAAGGCTTAAAACCACAAGAGGAGCTGTCATTTGGAACAATAACTGGATGTAAACTGCTGCTTGGGTTCTGACTTAGATGTAAAGGCACAGGATGTGTAGAACTCCACCATATTATAGAGAAATTTGGGAACTGGTGCAGCAAGACTGTCTGCAGTAGGTTTATGCATTTTGGTCCCCCCTTTTACTAAAGGGACTTACACCAGTTATAAACTCACTAGAGGGCAATCTCACACAGGAGAGCTATCTGAGTCTGACCTGGAGTTGCCCAGTGAAGCACTGCCTCCCCTGGATTGAGTATTGTTTGGCCATGCCCATTCTGCACTCAAATTGCACCCACTGCTTCCCAACTAATGGGGATAGCCTTGCCACTAAGAATAGCTAGCCCTTCTCCTTCATAAAGCCATTTGCCCAGAAGAATGAGACCAGGTAGTTTACCTCAGACTGTTCCCAGGTTTGGCCATGACTATACATTGCTAAGTCCGTGATCCATTATCATATATATAATATATAATGCTTTGTGGCTTATTAGGCTTGGCATAGTGATCGAACATTACCATCTTCATCAAACACCAAGACTTGCTCAGAAACCCAAACGCTGAATCTTTGCTGGTGGATAGCAGGGGGAGATGCGGTTTGTTAGGCTGAAGGTAAATATGCCACTTACTAAATCCAAGAGGTTTTCAACATTAAATCCATAATTTTCTGAATGTTTACACAATGCCTTCAATAAAGACATGAAAACATATTTTCTGTGTGTCAAAGCAGATTGTGTTTGTCTATTACTGTGATTTAGTTGACGATCAGATTAAATTTAATGACCAATATATACAGAAATTGAGGTAATTCCAAAAAGTTAAGATACTTTTCTTCTGCAACTGTATTTTGTATACCATATAATATAACTCTGAATATAGTATTAGAAAGCCATCCTTGCCCATCTTGGCATCACATAGAAACTATACAAGCAGACTGTTCTCCTTCAGATTCACAATTATCAAAATGCAAGTTTTTGTTGACCTCAAAATATACATCTTATTTTTACAATGCAAGGGAATTTTTCTTTATGGAAATACAATACTGTCCTTCTTTAAAATCTATTTTAAATAATTAGAATCTATTTTTGTTTTTTAGGCCCATAACAATGATTCTATATGCATTTTTGGAACTCTTTCTGCTTTTTTTTCTCACAGACTTGCATTAATTTACCATCTGCTGGCTTCCAGTCATTTATTTGCTTTAATTGCCGGTCATTCATCTCTATGGTTTGATGAATCACTGGGAAAAGCTAGCAATATCAAAAGGATTATGTATGAGGTTTAATTTCTGTCTGAAACCATCACAGTCAGCAAGTTAACACCAGGAGCTTTTTTTATTATTATTTTTACTTCGCCCCCTCTGTCCCTGCCTTAACCACCACCTGCGTTAACGCTTTCACTGCAGGCCAACAACTTGCAATCTGTCATGCAGCTGAAAGAGTTAACAGAGGTCTCCTTTCAACCCTGTCCCCTGTTTGTTCGCAGATGCTACCCATGACGGTACTAAAAACATTATTCTTAGACATTCTCTACATTTACTCATGTAATTTACCACCACTGCCACCGTGATCTACAGAGTAAAAATGAAATCTGAAATAAAGAAAAATTAGGGTAAATATCTTTAATGACCATCATTGATTACAGTGAGACAGGTGTCTAATGCCGGGGAATTAATGTCAGAGAGCTCATTTTTCATCTTTAGGTGGCTTAATTTGAAAACATTCAATGAAAAATCGGTGTATTATAGTGTGTGCATTCTATCATACCACTGAGTAGAAGACAAGAGTCCCAAGGTGGGTTGCAGTTAGAGATAACCCAGATAAAAATTAGAGAAACATTAATGTTATATGTGGATGGGTGCGAAGAAACCTTTACAAGACTTAGAAGAGTTTCAGCTGCGTATTTCTTTGGCATTCATGATCTGAGGTGATACATTTTCTAGTTGCTGTAGCCTTAGCAACCTTGTTATCTTTTTTCTTATCTTTTCTTATTTTGTCAAAGATCCAGAATACAAAATCCATTCATCAGTAAAGATACTTTAAATGTAACTGAAAGTCTGGGGCAAATTATGTTTAGAAGTACATAAGCTAGTGATGTATAAATAATAATAATAATATAACATGAAGGCAAAGCACAGGCCTTAAATCAGACACCAGCAACATTCTGTAACAGACAGCCCATGGTCTACAGAGCCACGCTGCTGTGTATCATTTTCAGAAGAAAGGGTAGATAAGATCATAGATACTATGATAGTAGTAAGGTACCTACTAACAGAATACAAGGCTCAATATGTCTCCAAATAAAAAAACTGAGCAGTCTTACACATTACAATATCTCACTGTAGTGTGATCAAAAACATATATATAAACTGCAATGCCTTGTCTCTATCATCACGGCTAGATATGAGTATGGGACTGGATATCTGAATTTCCTAACATTAAGTATGGCTTAAGAAAAAAATTACTCACCCAGTCTACTTGTGATGCCTCTAGGTTATACTTAGCTCTGTAATAAGACAGACTTGGGTAGCCAACTGAGTAACACAGTTTGTCATCACTTTGTTTTCAAACAGGAGAACTTAAGTAATGGCTTTTTAAAGCTAAATTAATGGCAAATATTCCACTTACCTTCAAAGTAAAATACACAGTTGAATATAATTGATTGATAAAAACGCTCTAGGGGCAATTTTATTGGCATTTTCCCCTTATGTCCTTGAGCCAATTTTACTGGCATTAAACTGAGAGCAGCCTTTTAGACTAAAAAATCTTTTGGTTGTAAGTACATACTGTGCATTGTTGCAAATGTCAGGTAAACTAAATGATACAGAATATGTGGCCGGCGACACAGTTGTCTACAAAGTAGCAATTTGGCCCCCCTGGTACTATGGTCTTGATTGTCTAGTTACGAGATATGTGGATATTGTATGGATCAAGCATGTGTAGTACATTATAAAACAACACACTATGAGGTGTAACGCACACATAACATGTAGCAGTCAAAAAGTGATCCATGTCTCTGTGTGTCCTGGATTATATTCACAAGGATTGTTACACTTCAAACTAGAAATGCCACATATAGTACACATAAAAGTTCACCATTTAGGAGAGCATCAAACTTTAGCTTCTTTGTACCATTACAGAAAAAAGATCTTCATCAGCATATCTGACTTATATCACCCACAAGGGAAATTTATTCTGTAGGAGATAATTAACAACCATGCCTTGAGGAATACCACCCTGTGACAAGGTCCATTTCAGCCTCTAACAGGCCTTGTCGCTAGCTGGTATTCCTCAAGATACAGTGAGTAAGAAGACCACATCTGGACTGCTGTTTGGCTTTTAGGAAAAAACCCATAAATTTGTTTCTAAGAGCAGCAATGCCAACATCAGGCTATAGGGACAGAATATACGTATTGTTAGTATCTTTTCATTCATGCACCTCTGCCCTGCAATACATTACTGTGTTTTGTAGAGTTCCTGATCACCATATGTATCATGCTAATCTCCTATGGTTCAATGGCCTATTAGGAGAGGCTATCTATATGTATAGTGAATACAGTAAAACTTGTAGACAGCTGCCCATCTACTGTGCTCATAACACCTTGTACCTTAAGGAAGGCCATAAAAGCATTATTCCTCATACTTCTGACTGTCCAAACCCTATCCCGCAAACATTAGTCATGTGACACAAAAGCAAGCACTGATAGGTTGTTGTGATAGGCACATATTAAAAGCTCCTAAAAGGTTTCTGTGTTGTTTAAATTGAGGAAATAATTAAATGACATCGGCATGAAAGTCCCTATTTGCTTAACATGCTAGTATGTGTAATTAATGTCATTTATTGGGCACTCACTGGGAAGATCTGTAATATTAATATGTGAATACCAGTACCAAGCTCCCTCAGTTTTTGAGAAATTAAAGATCTTTCAGTAAACACGTTCAAAACCGCTGCATATTTCTTTGGAGGACCTATAACAAATTTTAGACGCCATTAGTACACGTCACTATCATACTTGTAAAAGATAATAATATATTATTAGGCATTATGTGGAAATTTCAGTTCACTGCAATTGCAGCAAAGGGATTCCCACGTGACCCACCACCCAGAACAAAGATAAATGGGCATATCCAGCATATAGGGGTGGCACTTCTGGGATACTGTATGCTCCTGACCCTGGAAGGATTAAGCCACAAATTGTGTGCACACCATGGCTATGCTACAAACATGGGCAGGGTGCAATGGGGTGGTTATGTGGTAGGTCAATGACATGCTCTACAGATTGAATTCACATCCCTATTGAAGACACTTCCCCTAACGGCAAAGCCTTGAATGCTAATAGCATGTTTGCTGTGTTGTCTATGAGTATCATGATAGCTGCCACTCTATAACATGTAGAAAGAGACAGAGTCAGACTATGTGATTGAAAGCATGTTTGGAATGCATGTACTCCATATCTCTAACTGAACATAATTAACTTCACAAGACTTGTTTAAGTACAAAAACAATAAAGTGGCAGTCAATAGCGACAGGAGATTAACTTCCCTTTTATTGATAAATCAATTGATACTCGCTTCCATCAATTGCCGGTTCTGCCAACCTGTCATTTATCACTAAGGATAATGTCTTCTTACGGCAATTCTTTATTGTCTGCTGCAAGTCAGATAAAACCAGATAGCTAAGACCACATTCATTCCTTATATTCAACCCAGCAAATAAGCGCAGTATAAGTACAATTAAAATATTTAATAGTCAAATTCAATAACTAACCCAATGCAAAGCTCAAACCCTTCCCTCACTTTCATACCACTCTGTCTTTTCAGTTATTCTGCCACTGATTTTATTTTATTCTTTCGTTTGCAACCACCTTATTTCGTTCTTTTAACTCCTTATATCAGTCACACAATTTTACCTTGCTTCACATGTCAAGGTTGTCCGTTTACTCATTTTTCATCTGTATGACCCCAGCATTAATAAAGTGTACAGATAATCATTTTACATCCTATGCTTTTAAACAGCTTCATAAGGGAAGGATTGCTCTTAATTGTTGATGTTCATTTCTGTCTAGTCACATGCATACAGCAAAATCCACTGAAGGCTGATTCCGTGATAGTAATGTGTGTAACAAACGCATTCCCTTCTTTGTAGGCTGCCGATTCCTTGTATATCAATAATCACACCTGGGGACTTCCAGGATAGAACACCAGGAGTTCTCCTATTCCTGGGTAGGAGGGAAGGGGTTGGGGAGAGCGCGTGACAAAACAGTGCTCACCTGACCAGAAAATACATTTTTTTCTTCCTCTTGTGAAGCAGGGCTTTACCAGAATCCTCCAGTTCAAACCTGGAGAAGCAGGTGAAACCCAGAGAGTTCTCGGGTATGTCAATGATAAATACATACATACATTTTAAAAAAAAGAAGTAAATAAAACCCTTGGAATAAACTGGTTTTCTTAATTAATTGTTCATAAAATGTGATCTGATGTAAGTCATCATGTTATCATCTAAGTCACAAGTATTGACAAACAAAATGTGCTTACTCTAATTACACACAAAGATAATTGTCCAGGTCTTTATTTAACACACATTAAACATTCACATTGCTTGTGGAAAAGTAAGTGAACGCTTGGATTTAATATCTGGTCGATCTTCCTTAGGCAGCAATAACCTCAAACAAGCCCTTTCGGTGCCTGCGGATCTGTGGAACATTCAGAGGTATGTTAGATCGTTCTTACAGATCAGCTTAAGCTCAGCCACATTCCTAGGATGTCTGGTGTGAACACCTCTCTTGAGGTCAGTCCACAGCATCTAATGGGTTCAAGCCCGGGCTCTGACTGGACCACTCCAAAAGGTGGATTTTCTTTTTTTTTCTGTAGTATATTTACTTTGATGTTTAGGGCCATTGTCCTGCTGCATTACACAACTTCTACTGAGCTTCAGCAGGCCCCTAGGGAGCAAGACAGCCCTAAATAATGATGCTCCCTCCAACGTACTTCACCACAGGGATGATGTTTTCATGAGGGTACGCATGCCCTTTTTACGCCATACGTAGTGCGGCGTGTTCTTGCTGAACAATTTAAATTTGGTTTAACATTTTCCCAGTAGTGTTGTGGCGTGTCAAAGTATTAACTGGCAAACTTCATGCAAACAGCTATGTTAAATTGGAGAGCAGTGGCTTCCTCTGTGGTGTCCTGCCACTGTTCAATGTTTTGCATTTATTACACTTATGAACAGAGATGTTAACCAGTTCGACTGATTCCTTCAAGCCTTTAGCTGTAAGTCTATTGTTCTTTTTTTACCTCTTTGAGCATTGTGTTGTGCCCTTGAAGTCGTCTTGGTTGGGTGTCCACTACTAGGGAGAGAAGCCACAAAACGAAATAATCTTCACTTATAAACAAATTGACTAACTGTGGACTTATGAATATGTAAACTCTTTGAGATTGGATTGTAACCATTTCCAGCTTCATGCAAATCAACAGTTCTTGATTGTAGATCTTCTGAGATTTCTTTTTGTGAGGCATGGTTCACATCAGCAGATGCGTCTTGAGAACATTTTATGTCAAAGTAGCTGTTAACCACATCTTAATTCAATGGACTCTTGTTGAAGTGATTATCGTAGGGGTTCACATACTTTTTCCAACCCACATTGTGAATGTGTGAATGATGTACTCAATATGGACACGAACAATACAATTATTTGTATGTAATTAGTTAAACGATTATGCTTCTTCATAATTACAACTTGGATGACGATCGTATCGGATTTTAAGACACATTTATACATAAATGCTTGTAATTCCAAAGGGTTCACTTACATTTTCTTGCCACTGTATAGAATACTGAAGATCCGATCCCATAGATATATGTATTAAATTAATGTTTACTTTATTCCAATAGCATACGTTGGGTTATTCAATACTAACAACAGAGCCTGTTAATATACCTAATACAGAAGAGTTTGAAATCCCGACAAATTAAAGAAAGTGCAAACAGAAGGTTAAATATGGCAAACAGCAATTGCAGGACAGCTTGCTGTGCATTTAGCAGCTTGGAGTGCTTTGAACATATGTTAAATTATAAGATAACTTTTAAAAGTGGTTTATAATGTAAGTGCCGAAAGAAATTGTTCCAGACATGCACGTTACTAACATGAGTGAGCTCTAAGTATCAGCCGATTTATTGCTATGCATGGCCCAATTTTGAATACATTGTTTTTTGATTAAACGTTAGAAGTGCATTAAGCTCCTTGATACTTTGCTGGTTTAGGGCACTCTTTGCCTATCTATAACAAAGTATAATTAATGAATACAGAGGCAATGATCCCAGACCCTGCACACACTGGCCTCACTTATGGATTTTTTCTGTAATATGTTATTGAATGCCAATTGTTTTAGAACAATATACATTTTAGTCTAACTAGTGAGCATCATTTATTATGAATTTTTTGCTGACAGCATTGGGCATCCCTTGGCCAATGATTTATACAGGAGTAACCCAGAAGAAACCCAGTGGATCTGAATATTTGTGGATGCCAACTCATGATACATCAGCTATAGTCTGCTAAGAAGTCTAATCGCTGCTTCCACTGATATGATTGATGCAAATATGAGAGAAAAGTAAGAGCTAGCCTTTTTTCATTAGAATTCAATCATTCAATCATACATGAGGAATTTTCCTTGAATTGCATTAGGCTTTACATTACTGTGTTTCTAAATTGCCTCTTTACATTCTAGTTAGTGGCTTCAGCATTAAAGAATCAACTCTGGATTCAGCCAATCAAGCCCTTGGATCTTCTTAATATTTAGGCATGCCTGTAATTCCCCCTCTCCCTGAGAAAGACTGAGGCATGCTTCGCAAGTAGGGATAAGGAGGTAAGTCCGTTAGTGTGAGTGCTCCTCTTGAGTCCAGGCTCTAGATCCACCCCTGTATTGCAGATGGTTTTTATCATTTCCATAAAAACTGTTATTATTTCTAGCTCTGTAAAGGAACTATGAAGTCACAAAACATTTTAATTTCTAATGCATTTTAACATCTATTTTCCACAGTTCATATAAATCAGTGCATGGATTTTGTAGTTTTTTTGACACCATTTGCGTCTACTGAAACCAGAAGTAGAAGTCGCAAGCTCCCCCAAAATCAATGGGAGAAGCAGCTGCCAGCATCAGCGAGCTTCTCCTATAAAAATGTTTACCTATAAAAGCCATACCAAGAGATTAAAACTGAAATTCTTGGTTATCAACGTCTACCATGGTTTAGTAGCAATCCTCATACAGTTTGCAGAAGAAAATGACTATAAGCACATTTGTAAGTCCAAAATTGTTATATTTACCCATTTTACAGTGCTGCAGAATAAGATATACATATCAATAAATTATAATAAAGAGGTTAAAAACATGACACATTGTAGCTCCGTTAATACGAGTGCATTCTCCAAATGATCATTCATACAACCTAGGACAACTCTTTTGTTAATATATTCATTTATAGCCATTCTTATGAAATATGTGTACTTTATTATGGTATCCTTACATAAGATGTGGAATAATTTTAAATCTGTACAATTTTAACAGTTAATTCCTACAACATAATAATTTATGAAATATCTGTATTTTTAATGTCTTGGATTTATTACATGATGCCATCAAAAAACAGCATAAATGCATATTATAATGTAAATACTGACATGAGTGTTTATCCTAGCTCTGTCAGTCAAACTCCCCGAGAGTCAGAATTCTTTCTGAAGTTGACAATCATATTTGAGTCCAAGATTCTAAAAGGCAAGGTTGAGGAAAGCTGTATGTTGAATGTATCACTTAATTATGTGTGAACCAAAGATGATGTTAAAATATATATGTAACCTAGTTAAAAAAAAAAAAGAAATACAGTAAAGAAAAGGTAAAATTTGGTTTCCAGCATATCTTTTTCAATTTGGTTTTCATAAAAAGGATTTTACAATTGTACAGTGTTATTGTGAGTGTGTTACAGTATGGTGTTGGATATATGTATGTGTAAGTGTACAGTGTTACTGTGACTGTGTGTTAGTGTATAGTGTTGAATAGTGTGTATATGTGTATATTATAAACGTGTAAGTGTATGGTGTTATTGTGCATCTGTGTTGCATAGAGTATGTGCTAATGTATGGTGGTAGACAGCGTGTTACTTTATGGAAGGGTGTGTTTGTTATATGGTGTTAATATGTGTGTGTGAGAGTGCATGTGTATTATATTAACATGTTTTAGTTGGTCCACAATGCAGAGCTAGTCGGCCCTGTGAAAGTTATGGTGTATAAACAAAGCACAGGAACAGCAAGAATGCAGACAGGAGGTAACAACCAGAGAGGGGCTCCAGGCAGAACAGGACCATAATCAAGATGGGCACACAGTTCTGTAACATAGTGCAGAAGGCAGGCCGAGGTCAGGTATACTGGAGCAGGACTCAAAAAGTCATTAGAAAGGGATAAGGGAGGAACAAAAGGCAAGGCAAGGCAGAGGTATGGTACATGGTTCAGGATCCAATGGCAACAGTACAGCAGGATAAGACAAACTGGTGGTCAAGGCAAGTTAGCAGATGTGATAGTGTTACTGCGATCTTGCATGTTACTGTGTGTTTTAGCTATGTGTGCTACACCCAGGGACCACTAAACTTAGGCTTGTCCCTGTAAAAATATTAATTTTGCACTGCTTTGTAGCACTAATAAACATATTTATTTGTGGTGCATTCATCAAGAAATCGACTTAACTTTTGTAGTGGAAACCTTCAATTATAGTGACATGTTTGTTCTGAAACATTGATTTCCACTATTCCTGAAATTACACAAATAATCCATGTACTCCATTTAGAACACTTTGATCTAAACAATGTATTATACACAAGGGTCCAAAGTTCTAGATCTCAACTCAGATATCAGTAATGTAAATATCTATTGACAAAATGATTTAGTTAAAAATACCCTACCGTTTTTTGTTCTTATCTCATTTCCATAAATCTTTATGCTAAATTACATTACATTAACAAAGGAGGAAGAAATAAATCCCCTGTATCTGGACTGCTCTATGCAGTTAATCAAGTTAAGAATAACATGCATGATCAAATTAACTGTTAGCATAAGCATATCCATTTTTATTCAGATTATCTAATAGATAACATGTTTACAAAAAGCATGTTTTAAACTAATTCATCAAGATATACTGTGGTATAGTTTGTGTGTATATATATATATATATATTGTGACAGTGAACCGGGCATGGTGGTGGATAACATATATATTTCTCAGAAAATACTGCAGTGCAATGTATATGATAACCCCAGGGAGAATGGTTTGTTACCGACAAAATAGTGGTAATACCGTAGTTACGTTTGGGTCCCTGGGGTGGAGCATTTGGAGAGAAGGGAGGGCCAGTGCTGACAGAGAGGATGATCCTCTGCAGGAGACCCCGATTTTCTGTCAGCCGGTGGGGGTCTGCACGATGCGCACAGACAGCCTCTGTTACTGACCTTCACTTACGCTGAGCCTTCTATGAAACTGCAGTGAAAGTGCCTGTCAGCAACGGAGGTTCACAAAATACCAGGGAGTCGGGAGAGAGGCAGAGCAGTGTATGGGAGGGGGAGGAGTCAGAGGGGTGTATGGGAGGGGGGAGAGAGACAGAAGTGAGAGACCAGCCGACAGTGAGAGGAATCCAGGTCCCCTGCATCCTCTTTTTATAAAAATCGATTCGACTAATCGATAATGAAAATCGTTGTCAACGATTTCAATTATCGATTATTAACGATTTTATCGATTAGTTGTTTCAGCCCTAGTGGTTACATGATCCCAGCTCACAATACACACATACACACACACACACGATATGACCAAATGTATGTGGATACCCTTCTTAATTAAGTTTAGGTGTTTCATCCTCAACCATTGCTAACAATTCCTAATAAAACTAAGCACGTAAGCAGCCATCTCCATAGACAAACATTGGCAGTAGAATGGGTTGCACTGATGGGCTCAGTGACTTTAAATGTGGCAGTGTCATATGATGGCACCTTTGCTCCAAGTAAAATATCTGCCCTGCTAGATCTGTCCCTTCCACTGTAAGTGCTATTATTGTGAAACATCTAGAAGTAACAACAGCTCAGACCATGAACAGTCACAGAGTGGGCCTGCCAGGTGACGAAGAGCATAACATGTAAAAGTGACCAGTCCTCTGTAGCATCATTCAATACACAGTCCAAATCTGCCTTCACAAAATGGGTTTCCATGGCAGAGTAGCTGGTGGCATATCCAGGCCTATGGCGGCCCCCTGGCAATCAAGCCGCCTGTGTCCTGGCTACACAAAGATCTCCCCAACCATCCTGTTTCCACTATGCAGGATGTACCAGCTCAGCGCAGTCTCCATAGGCTTCACTAAAAGGCCTTTAAAGTATGGCGCACCATGATATGACATTATCTCCAAGCAATCCACTTCTTGTAGGCACACAGTGCTTTTTTTTGTGAGAGGCTCACTTTACACTCTAACCGCAGTTTGAGTGCATTGTTTTTGGCAGCATGAACCTACAACAAAGTGAGAAAATAACACACACCTTGCAAATGCACATATATGAAGCATACATGTTGGTATTTGCATCATATTATACATATGGCCATATATAGCTTAGCCCGCTACTGCAAATTACCCCAATCTTGACGAGTCAGATCTGCTTACCAAGGAGCTGAATCAGTGGGATTACACTGCCTTCTAACCCACTGAGACTCTCCTGCAGTTTATAGCCCTCTTTGGACACCATGAGGCACCATGTGACGGGAGGGGTGCCAGGACAGTGGGATTGTCCCACAAAAACCAGGACTGTTGGGAGCTATGATATGCTTGGTATGGTGTGGTGAAATTTTTTAACCCCAAATACAGCCTTTAAATACCTGTGGTTTAAAGTGTGTCTACTAAATATATAAAGTACGTTATTAAAAAAACATTAATAATGTTCCACTTTCATAAAGGTAGAGTTTGGTTTTAAATCCCCGCTGCACATTTAATCCTACCGATAGCATAAACCCATAGACATTTTACAGAAAACCTGCAGTTTCAGTACATGTGTAGCTTCATAATTACTGCAGATTTTTTCATTTGTTTAGCTTTACAATAAGTAATTTTATTTGTGTTTCATCTCTCATCTTCAGTGCCAAAAAAGTCATCTAGCAAAACATGAAACAGCAGGCCTGGAAATATCGTAAGTGTGTTTTCCAGTTTTACTAGCACTTTCATGAAATTGTTCTGTTAAAAGCTACAATTTCTTTTATCTTTAGTGGCACAATTATTGAATGTAAAATAAAAGTGCCAGCTTCCAGGGCTACATATATCAACATACTTTCTCCCACTCTGAATTATACAAAATGCATGGAAGCCAACATGCATTGTCAACCCCCCCACCCCTAAAATAAAATAAAATAAACAGCCATGTATTTTTTCATTTCCTAATAAACTTGAAATAAAAACATCAATATTCCACATGTTTTTGATTAAAGGGGTATCACGTCTCCAATAATTTATGTTTCTAAATTATTTAATATTAGGGATTATATCTTATAAATTGTGTAAAATTGTAAATCTTGAACAGCTACCCAGAATTCATTAATATTTGGTAGACGGTCATAAATACTGGGCACTAGCCTTCTTTCTTATAACACATATGACAGTCCATGCACAGCTAAGCTGAATGTGTCTATATAGTTGGAAGTGGCCCTAGTGGCCGATTGGGCTCCTCAGTGCACTGCTCACTCAACAGGAGATCTCCCAAGTTACACTATGGAGTCTGGGAAAAGAATCGGCCTCATAAAAGCTCCTTGCAGGGTTACATGGTGTGTGAGATGTGTGTATTTAACTTAAATTGTATATACACGTTGTAAATAGTGCAAGAGGAGAATTCATTTGCAGCGTAAGCTGTTGTGGGGGATTTCCTGCAACAAAATAAAGCAGTGTTAAAGCATTTTACTGCAAGTAGGGGGTTTCTTTCTTATGCCAAATAAGACAGCCTCTGGGGGGACATGGAGAGCCACACTGGTATACTCCTACCAAATACCTACCATGATTGTGAGAAAAAAACACCCAATGATTTTGTGGCAATTAAATATATATTGCTTTGAAGGTAGAGATTTGCAAAAAGGGAGCCAGGGGAGGCAGCCATACTTCTTTAAAAAGGGGACCCTGGCAGAGGCGATGTGTTTTTAATAACAAAAAAACAGATGGTACCCTGAAATATTAACATTATGGACCATGTCTAGGTTGGTTCCAGTGGTTGATAATACTAAACTAAAGAAATTCTAAAGGCAGCTGTGGGTGCAAATTTCTAACTTCTGAGCTGAGTGGAGAACAGAGGGAATGGAGAGATTAAAGTAACAGGCAATTTGAAGGACATGCTACATTGGGGAAGTTATACGTTAAACAGTATAGAGTATGAAAGTAAGATTATGACCATCCTGGTGCATAGGAGAGTTTGGCCATTGTATGAACTTAAAGGAGAATGTTCAAGAAAGATAACTGGAAACAGCCGAGGAAGGTGGTGGCATCAATAGGTAATCAGACACATAGAGAAAGAACAGAATAATTATATATCGTAGGTTTTTAAAAGATTAGAAAGAAAAAGAGACTAAAGGTGGAATGGAATTACCGTATTTGCTCGATTATAAGACGAGGTTTTTTTCAGAGCAAATGCTCTGAAAAATACCCCTCGTCTTATAATTGAGGTCGTCTTCTAATTAGACCTCAAAAAAATGTCTGCTGGGGCCAGGCTGCTTACCGGTGCTTTGGTCCCGAGCAGCGTCTCTTCTATTAGCAGCAGGAAGCTATCAGAGTGTCACATAATTCTGCCTCCCCCTCCTTCCTCTGGGGGCGGGGCCAGAGAAGTTGCTCGCACAGCCGGGCCCCTGCAGAAGTCTGCGAGTGGGAGATCTGCAGTTCAGGTAAGGGGGTGGGGGGTTTGAGTGTGTGTGTGTGTATGTGTGATTAATGGAATGAATGAGTTTTTAAATGTTTGTGAATGAGTGTGTGTGTGATAGCATGGATGTGTAAGGGGGGGTGGTAGCATGGCATAGGGAGGCTGTACTCAAACTCCTATCATCCCCAGGTTCCTGCATGTACTGGCTGCCTTGGCTTGATAGGAGTTTGATTGCTGTTAGCAGTTATATATACCTCCAGAAATGCATTTTAACCCCCTATATGCCACTCTGGCATATAGGGGGTTAAAAGGCATATCATGGGGCAGAGTGGCCAGTGGCGTTGGCAGGGGGGGGCCAGAGGGGGCCATGGCCCCCCCAACATCATGCTGTGCCCCCCGGTGTGCCCCCCCAATTGAAACGCCGGCTTTTTTTTAATAGACCCGGAGGAGAGAAAGAGATGCGCCGAGCGGTCGCTGAGGATTAAGTTCTCAGCAACCGTTCGGCGCCTCTCACTCTTCTCCGCGACCGCGAGGCCTCTGCCTTGGTCGCAGTGCCGGCATTTCAAGCCGGGCGCCGGTATATGTTGTCATATCCGGCGCCCGGCAGTGAAGCCGCGCACACTGCAGAACCAGGGATACAGAGACCTCGCGATCTCACCGCTGGACAAGCCCAAGGTAAGTGAAATTCAAAGGGGGGGTAGAAAGTTAGAAGGGGGTTAGAGAGTCAGAAGAGGTAGATAGGAAGTGAGAAGGGGTAGATAGGTATAGATTGGGAGGGAGAGGGGATAGAAAGGATAGATTGGGAGGGAGAGGGGGTAGATGGGATAGTTATGATAGATAGGGAGGTAGATGGGATAGATTGGGAGGGAGAGGGGGTAGATGGGATAGATAGGGAGGGAGAGGGGGTAGATGGGATAGATTGGGAGGGAGAGGGGGTAGATGGGATAGATTGGGAGGGAGAGGGGGGTACATAGGATAGATTGGGAGGGAGAGTAGGTATATAGGGAGGCAGAGGTGGTAGATAGGGAGGGGGAGGGGGTAGATGGGATAGATTGGGAGAGAGAGGGGGTAGATGGGATAGATTGGGAGGGAGAGGGGGTAGATAGGATAGATTAGGAGGGAGAGGTGTTTATGGGACAAACTTGGCGTACGTTCAGCTGTTTGGGGACAAAGTTGACACAATATGTAATTTGGGTGCTGGTCGGGTTTTATGTGGGCATTTGTGGACACCAGGGTTGGCTTTGGGGTGTGTGACCAGTGATCTATGCCTGTAATTTAGGGTGTTTTATCTATACCTTTAATGCAGAGTTTATATGTAATTTCCAATTGATTTATATCTGCAAAGATGGGTTTTGTGTCATTCTGTTCATCTGTATCGGCTATATTTCCATACATTATGTTTACCCGCAAATATAGGATTTGTATGTCTTATTCAGTTGATCAATACCTGGAGTGCTGTTTCCATGTGTTGTTTATTTGATCTATACCTTCAGTGCTGAGTGTACATGTGATTTCCAGTTGATCTATACCTGCAATGCTGGGTTTGTGTGTTCTGTTGGTTTATAACTGCAATGCTATGTTTCCATACATTATTTATGTATACCTGCAAATACAAGTTGTTGTTTTTTTATATCTCATTTAGTTGCATGTGCTGTTTCCATGTGTTGTTTATTTGATCTATACCTGAACTACAGGGTGTAAGTAAAAGAGCGGTATGGTTTAGTGAATGAGGGGATAAAGGGACTCTGGGGATGATTACAGGGGAGAGGACCTCTCAATGTCACGGTGCAGGACTGACTCTCACGGTCTTTCCCTGATCTGCAGTCAGTGTGGGAAATATTTCTTTTTTTTGTTGTGGTAGCGGAGGGAGTGATTGTATGCAAGGAAGTGTTGAGCGGGGCCCAAGGAAATGCTTGGATAGGGTCCAATTTTTTCACTGTAAAATATATTGGCAGCAGGGGCAAATATTTATATATGTTTTGGCAGCAGGGGCTAATATTTATATATTGGCAACAGGGTCTAATATTAATATATATATTGGCTGCAGGGGCTAATATTAATATATATAGGAAGCAGGGACCAATACTATATATATCGGCAGCAGGGTCTAATATTAATATATATCGGCAGCAGGGTCCAATATTAATATATACCAGCAGCAGGGGCTAATATTAATATATATCGGCAGCAGGGGCTAATATATATTGGCAGCAGGAGCTAATATTAACATATATTGGCAGCAGGAGCTAATATTAACATATATTGGCAGCAGGGTCTAGTATTTATATTCATATTGGCAGCAGGGTCTAGTATTTATATATATATCGGCAGCAGGGGTTAATATTAATATATTGGCTGCAGGGGCTAATTATATATATTGGCTGCAGGGGCTAATTATATATATTGGCTGCAGGGGCTAATAATATATATTGGCAGTAGGGGCTAATGTTAATATATACTGGTAGCAGGGTCAAATATTTATATATATCAGCAGCAGGGTATAATATAAGTATATATCCGCAGCAGGGGCTAATATCAACATATATCCCCAGCAGGGGTTAATATTAATATATATCAGAAGCAGGGTGTAATATTTCTATATATCGGCAGCAGGGTCTAATATTTATATATATTGTCAGCAGGGGCTAACTTCAAAGAGATAAGTGCATATTATGTAGTTAAAAATGCACGTCTAACGTGTGTGTGTGTATATATATATATATATATATATATCTATATATATATAGATATATATATATATATATATATATAGTGTATATGTACCGTTTTATAGTTGGCCCCCCTACTTTGGTCCCTGGCCCCCCATGTGCCCCCCTAAATATGAAAGCTGGAGACGCCACTGAGAGTGGCATATAGGAGGGCATAAGACATTTCTGGAGGCAAAGTGGCATATAGATGGTTAAAAGGCACATCATGGGGCAGAGTGGCAAATAAAGGGGAATTAAGGCATTTCTGGGGGCACAGTGGCAACCTTGGGGGCAGATGAGCAAAACTGGGGGGGGGGGCAGGTTGGCAAATAAAAGGAAATAAAAAATATATATTTTTCTCAATCATAGCTTTTATTAAATATGAAAAAAATTGTTTACATTAATTAATATTTACTAGTAAAACTTTTTTTCCTATAGGGTAGTCTTATATTCAGGCTTTTTGTTTTTTTCCTAAATTAATATTTAGATTTTGGGGGGTCGTCTTATAATCGAGCAAATACGGTAAATGTGCAGTATAGCATAGATAAAACACCCATCCCACCAAGTTTGGCTGGAGGGTGGTCTCTGAGATTTCCAGCCAGTACCATCATCCATAGAACCATAACGTTTGTGGATGTATTGGAATGACTCCAGGATCACAAACATATTAAAACAAATTATGATACCTAAATACACTGCTTAAAATGGTTACAATATAATATAGGAAAACAAAATAAAAATAGTTTTCATGCTGAATGCAATCTTAATGAATTCACAGTTGAAAGAAAGGTAAATTATAAAAGTGTGCAGTTACCGAATAGTTTGAATACCATAATTGCAGAGACAGCTCATCAAAAGACTTGAAAGACTTAAAACATAAAACAATACTAATTAAATCCATATTTAAACAAAGGTTGTATGCCTAATGATACAATCAACCAGGGTTGAAAAAAATGTTTTGAAATAAATTCTAAACAAAAATATCAATATTTTAATTATTATTTTTTTTTTTACAGAAATAATTACAATATGTGTTTAGATCTCCTACCTTAGTACTAATCATGAATAAGTGATTCAAACTTTTTTATTGTGTAATTTAAGAGGCAGGGTAACCTTTAAACTGAGAATTAGGAGTTTATAAAATGAGCCTAACTGCACACACAGAGGATCCTGTGAGCGAGCGTAGGAATATACATATCAATTTTGCACTTGTAACCAAGAATATTCATATATCGTCTTTTGTTGGGATACTGCATGGGTATCTTGTAAAAATATTAATTACATGCAAAGTAGCTTAAAAGTTCCACATGTACTTAACAAGCATTGTTTTTTCCCCATAAGAAACCTCTCTTCCTAGGTAGCATTAATGCTAAAGCACCGCCATAAAGAGATTTCCTTCTTTTTTAATTTAAAAAGTGACATTTTGCAACAAGATCAAGGATCGAGGTTACAGGAAGTTACACATTCTCCCCACACGTCAAGGATTTTAACAAAATAAAGAGCACGCATTACCAAACTTTTTAATTTACATTTTGTTAGAAAATAGCTTCCTAAAATAAGTACATTTCATATTCATGTTTTCCCACTCATATGACCCCATTCATATCTGATATCGTTATACTAGGAGGCCAAACGAGATCCAGACTGGTAAAATGAATTATCCTTATATTAACAAATGAATTGAAATTCTTCCTTCCGCACAATCAGCCTCAGAATTAATTGTGTCTGTAGCTTTTCCTTGTGACACGTTCATCTTGCCTCAACTTGCCCGGAATATTCCGTGGTGTAAAGCAAAGCTTTCATATGTGATTATGAACATACAAATGAACCCCTAAATTACTAATTTGTCACCCAATACAATATGCCATGGGATATCACTAGGGTTGGTTGGTTGGTAAATAAATATATGGATTTCACTTAACAAGTGATCTACTAAAACACACAAAGTGATGGTGCTCTGTTCATGTTAGTTTCCTGTGCTTTTAGTGTCTTCCTATCCGCTCCTTGTATAATGTTTCCAACGGAGTCTGGATATTTCAATATTAACCTCAATTATTTGACTAAACGAATTTTAATATTTTTCTTTAGTATTGTGCCTTATTAAAGGGGTAATAACAACATGTATTTTTTTTCCATTTTTAATGTCTGCCTTCTTCAGGCCAGATATTTTTTTAATTCCTGGGAAAAAGCTGTCATCTACCCACTGATCTGCCGCCAGGGTGACGTCTCTCAATTTGATATTTCTCCTCTTGTGCTCTATAAAAGCCTCAGAGACTCATCCTTCTGGTGGTCATACCTGTGCTTGTCAATAGTGTATTCTAAGGATCGATCCTGTGTTTGACCTGTCTTTATCAGACTATTCTGTTCTCTGCCTTCGTGATCTGCTCTGTTATATAAAAACCCTGAACCCTGTTTTTTTAAACACAGAAATCACTCACAGTAGATAATAAACAGGTAAATGAACTTGTAGCTCTCCTAAGTGTGTGAGCTGCATGGATGATCAAAGAGAGTATGTTTTAAGTGTGTGGTGTTAGAGAAGCTGTGCGTGTACATATATACGTGAAAGGTGTTAGGGTCCGTGTTTATGTATGTATGCATGTATAAGTATAAAGCTGCCCCTGACCATCACCATACCCACCCATACCCAGCATCGAGACTGCCTCAGAGCAGGGGGTTCACTGGGAAATTTCCCAGTATCCAGTCTGGCCATGTCTGGGAACTCTTTAGGTTTAACCCAGGGTCTATGGGTGAAGCCTGGGTCACTTTACATTTTTATTTGGGCCATGCCTACAAACCCCCAAGACTCTCCCTCCTTGCCCCTGGCCAGTTAAACAAAAAATTGTAACAGGCTATTTTAGCAGATTTACAAATTACATATTTTAGTATTGTGTGTTAAAAAGATCATGTATAAGTCCTTTTCATTTCTGCATATTTAGCAGGATGAGAGTGCAAGCTTCTGGCCTGCGAAACGCCTTTGTTTTTGTTCTACTTCAGATCTTGTGTTTGATTTAACTGTTTTAGAAAACAGCATGGGACATAAGCCTAGCAGACAAACCACTGAGCCTTGCAAAATAGGAACAAAAGGAATTTAAATATGATTTGTATTGTGCTAGGCAGCAGAGGAAAACACAGCATCATTTATTTGATTTTATTCTGACCTTAGATCAGCAGGATGGATGAATTAGGAGGGGGTAGAAGATGGGTCAGCAATTGGTGGGATGCCCTTGATCCATAAATATATTACCTCACCGCAGTTACTAATAATCATTTTAACGGTAAAGAATCCATGTCCTGGGCTGCTTAACTCTTGCCGTGCCAAACAAGTATGTACGATCAACCGGTGCACAATTGGTTAGCCCTTTAATTGTTATGTCTAGATCACATTTTTATGCATTCAATATTTCCTGAAGTATCTGTCCCTTATTTTTATTTTAGTTATGCTCATTTTCCATGCTTGGCAGTTTTGACAGCTTAAACCTGGTTGATGAATGTCTTTTGAGGAACCCTATATTGGCTTATTTAGTGCAGGAATGCCTGGGCTGGGATGCTGAACCTATCCGCCACCCAGGTGGCTATATTTGGACTAAATGAGCTGTGAAAGGATTTTATCTCTCCTTGTCACTGCATTCGTTCATGGAGTCCCACTGTGTACAGTCACTATGTTGGCTTGATTTGTCACAAGCAGTCAATACAAAATAAATTATTGGCTTTCTCACTTGTCAATGAGGTTATCTTCACCTCCGCTGGCCTAATGATTGGAGACTCAGAGGAAACATTTCCGCCTTGGTGGAGGTGATTATAGCCAGACACGTTAGTCTGTGATGTCCTCCGACCAGTTTATACATGCAGGGTGAGCTGATTAATTGGATCTTTGTGAAAATGATAGTAGTATTACACTTGAATGCTGCAGAAGCCCACTTGGAATACACAAAGACTGCCTGCGTCCTAACAATCACTTGTTTTTATAGCTGCAGAAGAAATTGGTCCATGCACAAAGATCAACCATCCCTACGCTGTGATAAAAGTGATTGTTTTACCATAAAAACAAAAAGTCCCCCAACTGGCCAGCAGGCCCAACAGCAGAAAGAAAACAAGGCTACTTTATAGCCCCGCCATTCCTTTTCTTTATGCTCTCTGTATTTTTTCCAGCAATCTATTCCCATGTTCTACTCTTATGATCCCGGTCATTTGTAAATACAGTACCTCTGGGCTGCATAAAGAGACTATGTAGTATATAGTAGAAGACAGAGAAATATTATGTTTTAGTTTACTCATTTTTACACTTATCTGGGCATATATTAACTCTTTGGGGTGCACAGAGAACAGAACCAGGCAGCAGCAATGTTTGAAAACAGTTTATTCTTACAATTAATATTAGATTCTAAAGTATATACAAGTTTAGTTTTTGGAATGATTACATTTTCACATATGTTAGACTGATGTATTTGTTATGTATATAAAAAATCCCCCTTGTAAATTATAAGAGTTTTCTGGATTGCCATAAAATATCTGAATTTACTTTTTAAGACATTTTAAAATAAGGTCACGTAAAAAATGTCCCAACAATCGGAGGAAGGGTGTATTATATGCACACTTACATTATAGTAAATGGCACAGCATTTAATCAATGATTTCCTTAAATTTTGGTGGTTGACACAATAACCACAGATGGGGTTTGAAACAGTAAGTGGTGAAGAAACAGAGACACTTTTCTTAAAGATACATACCTGATAATAGTATATCTTTTAAGAAGATGAAAACAATATGGAAACATGAAGTGCATAACACCACTGACTTAAAGGGAACTTGTGCGTCTCCACAAAATCCTGCACTAAATATCTATAGTTAAGTAAACTAAGGATGACTCGCTGACAGCACACATAGAATAACACACAAAATGTACATAAACCGGATACAAGGGTAATGAGTTACTAACCGGTAATAATAACCTGGGCATTATCTCACACTAAAGAATTCAAGAGTAAACCAGACTGAATAAAAAAAAATAAAAAATAAGACCCTGTGAAATATCACAAGTTCATAATGAATCGAGGACTTGCAGAGGAATGGCTTCCTTTAGAGAGTACACAGTGGCAGATACCAGCAAAATCAATAACATTAATCCAAATTGTCAAGAAAAGATAGTATGGAGTTGACCCATGATGTGGGAGTTCAGTGGTTCTGGATAATTATACCAATAGTATCATATGTACACAGTCCATGGTAAGTAAATAGTTCTAGCAAAGGAAAATTAAAGTGACAACGGATTATTAAAAACATCAGTCTACAGACACACGCCAAGAAAATGCTCCTTTAATTACATTACATTTAGTTATCGAGTGCCAGAAGTTTGTGCAGTGCTATTCCGAGACGGAAGAGTGAAAATGATCAATACGAAATAGAAATCGACAAATAGACAATAACGTTAATAAACATTAGGAAATATTGTTTTAGACAGGGAAGAGGCCACCGCCCTTCTGGACTTGTAATCTCCCACCTACAGTAAGAGACGAAAGTGCTGGTCTAAAACAATCTACCATTTTTTGTGTTTCTTGTTCAAAACCTTATTTTCTTTATTCTGCACTACTCTGATCTAAATGCCTGACGACTTCGGACATCACAGATTGGGGTGGTTGCTTGAAGGTCTCCCAGCTGAAAGGGAACTGGGGAGTAGTTGTGGAAAGTCAGTATCTGAAGATGTTAATGCAGCTTTAACTCCCTCATGTTTTTCAAATGTTGTACCCTTTGTGAAAATGGCTATTCTAATATTTGTGCTGTGTTTTTTGTTTAGCTTTCATTTTCTTCTTTCTTATTTACCCCACCTTCACAAATTTATATTTTTATCAGGGCAAGATGAACATTTTTAAAATCTTTTATCCATCTACAAAAGCTAAATAAAATTGTTAAAATAGATTCTATTTTTTGCAAGTTATAGAGCAATAAGTAGTGTATTGCTATTTTATAAGGGTGTAAAATGCCCCCTTATTATTTTTTTACATTTTCTTGGAGCTGAATTTTTCCCTGTATGATATCATGTTGATATCATTGGAGTCTTTATTATTTTTATTACATTTTTACTCTAACTATATTTAAATTTGTAATATTTTTTCATTTTTAGATTTTATATTTACAGGGCTCTATTTCCCTGCTTTGCTGATTGCAGTACCTGTGATCAGAGGTCTCAGGAGGGTCCGGACAGATCCTCTTGTAACCGCTTTACTCGTATTTGTTTCTGGCCAGCACATTGCTGTCACCATCTTGTGAGAGGAATGTTGCCTTTCAATATGGCGCTTGTAATCACTCCCTGTTTTTTTTTTGTGTTGTCGAATGCCGTGATATTGAGAAATTTCAACAACACCGACTGAGCGAAGACTAAGCTCTTTACAGCAGCATTGCTTTTCAATATGGCGAACGTGATCAGTCCGGAGTAAGATCACACAGCGTTCCTGCAAAATGTTTTGATGTTGCTGGATGTGCCAATATCGAGGAATTGCAGCACCACCATTGTTCACTTTCTAAGCACCTTTATCCCCACGCCGTGCCAGGCACGTCAATTGTTGTTAACTGCATGTTTTTCCGTGACATGGCTTGTACATCTATTGTTGTTAAGGGCTTAAAGAGGTAGGGAGCACTGAGGAGAAATAAAATGTCCGATAGGCTTCTTTTGCTCCTATTTATATGATGCAGCACTAATCATTACGAGGCACCCTAGGTGGAACAACTAATGTGAGGATAGACTTGTCTACTTTTTTAGATGCTTCTTTGTACTCCTCTTGTATATGCTTCATAGAGACACTTCTCTTTAACATGATCCTTTACACTCCATTTTGTAGTATCTTGAGTACCTCCTTGAGACTAAGACATGAATGGTTAAAATATTTTTGGTAATAATGGCACAGGAAGGATCTACCAAAGCATCCATCTAAAAGAGTATTTTTGAAAAGCAAAGGGTGATGAATACTCGTTGTAAAAGCGAAAACAAAAATGGTATTAAAATACTTTAGAAGTAATAATGTTATATGTGTTTGTTAGGCCGTTAGGTACGGTTAAGTCATTTGTGAGGAAACACTAAATATTTTTTAATAAAATATTTATTCTGCCGGTTTATATAATAAAAAATAAAATAATGTACATGAGTATGTATGTTTATGTCCCTGAATACCAACAGTCAAGTATTTTATGGCATGGATTTCGGGTAACCAGTTGTAGGAGACATTAATCCTTAATATTAACAATTATATGAAAAACTATAAAAATAATTGGCAAAATGCATGGTACAATAACAAATAAATGTATTATCAATATTACCATATAGCCTCCTCTGGCAATGCTTCTGTAGGTATATGCCCTATATATGGTTATGGCCATTCTAGAACTCTAAGGGTTAACCACACACCAGAATGTGTAAGGCCCAGAATCGATAACATAAAGGACAGTTTACGCTTGTGATGCATTTTTTTTGTCCAATTAATAGATTGCCTGTGCGTTGGGTATTTTACATGACAAAAGAGCGGAATATTAAACTACCGCTCATAATGAAAATGCACTTTGCAAATTAAAAGCACCAAAATAGATTTTTTTTATGCCGCACTGTTTAGGAAATAAACAGTCCTTAACCAATTAAACAGTCTTGTAATAATCCTATGATTTATTGCAAGTTGTTTAACTTTCAAAACTCGGCTAACCCATATTAAGGTCACAATCCATCATGTCTTGGTTGGACAGACAGGGAGTAATGGCTGCTGTATTAGCTGCTTTTGATGATAATATGAAAGAAGTATTAGCACTTGTCAACAAAACTGCTTACAACATAACATTAGCATGCATGGGCCGCCGGTCCTATTTATTATGCTGGCAGCTCCACACATATTGTTACAAGCTTGGAAAACATTTGGTTGGGTTGAAACCGAGTGTTGCACGCTTTACTACGCTGATAGACCGAGAGACGTAAATGACTGGGCTGACTCGCTTTAGTTGAAGTGGAAATAGACAGACATATCCTTTAACCTGAATTATTTAGTGTCCGCCTCCTCTCTTTGTGTCAATCACATGTATCAATTGCCTATCAGTCTCCATGTCAAAACAGAATGAATTAATCTGGCTGAAAACAAGGCAAATATATGGATTGTATTTCAGGGGTGCGGGGTTGCCAAACTGTCAAAGAGAAATCGAGGCAGTGACATTTCCCATCAAAAATGGGATATCTGTCTTAAGTGAGCAAACGATTCCCCATTGTGAGCCAAGAATGCACTTAGTGTACCGTGAGTAAATTAATCCACCTGGAATGACTGAAAATGTATTATCGACGGTGACTGCGGCTGCAAAGTTATTTTCGCTACGCAGACTTCGTTCTACCTGGCCTTCTGGATACGTAAAGTATTTGTGTAACCTGGCTGTACAGATGATAACATTACGCACAGATTAATCGATTCATGGAATGTGAAGTGACTTACATATCAGTAGATAGAGAGGTTGGTCTAGAAGAACACCTAGAGGATCACATCAGATACCGTTGGCTGTCCTTGGATCCCTAGCGTGGAATCATCAATGGATATTTCTGGAGCTTTCTGTAGAAGAGCTCTCATTTAAATCTTTAGCACTTGCCCCCAACCACCCGACATTAAGGATGTACAGCATAACATAAAAGAGTTTTGCATCCCTTGCACATTTTTTCAACAATCTTAAGGGTTTCAGTAAGACTTTTATTGGGATAACATCCCTACAGTGAGCGTTCCTGGGTTCTTCTTGGAGCCACGTTGTACCTTTTAAACTTCATGTTTTTCCTGCAAGTGGCAGATATTCATTTTCTTACCAATGGATATAAATTCTAACATTAAAGGAAATTTATTACCACAGGTGGCATGTTATCTCTGTTTCAGTTAATTTTTTAAGTTTACCTAAATTATTTTTATTTGTATTTAAAAAAACAAGTTCAAGTATACTTCAGAGGCCTATTTTATCTTACATTTAATGTCACATGAATCATGAAGGACAAGTCTTATTGCTGAACACATATCAAGTACAAAAGCCATATATATTTCATATATAGTTGGGATATATACAAAGCCCTCGTTCCCTCTCATTCACTCGAGCTGCCCCATATCTCTGGCATCTACTTCCAACGAACCTTCAGCATTCACCCTCCCTCCCAACATTCAAGAAACATCTCAAAACTCACTTCTTCAGAGAAGCCGCACCGTCTTAGCTGCTAAAACGTCCTTGTCACTGATACAACCACCACACTACCTCTCACCCCTTCTCTGTACCTTATGTTTGTCACCCCATTCCCTCAAGATTGTAAGCTTGCGAGCAAGGATCTCTCCACCTAATGTATCGGTTTGTCCTAGTCTGTCAAGTCTCGTCTTTTCATACCCTTTGAATATGTGTATTGTATTAAGCACTGCGTAAACTGTTGGCACTATATAAGATAAAAATAATAAATATTATATAGATAACCTAAATTTAAGAATTTAGAGCACTGACCACTTTCTTGAATATGAATAGAATAAAATACACGCTGCTACTCTCCTGATATTGTATAATTTAGCTCTTACTTTCTTACAGAACATACACAAATATAATGATACTCATTATAGTACATTATACAGAACAGTGACCTTGAATCTGTGTGTCAGAGGAGACTCCGGATTGGAAAGAAATACTTCTAAAACAGCATGGACATCTACTTCAAATTAATTATGAATATATAATATGTTAACAATATGCTATATGTAATAATCATATGCCTTATGCCTCGTAGATTGTGGCTATGCAAATTGGTGGCACATAGGGTGCTTTTAAGCCATGTATTTTATGTGTTGAGGGAATACAAAACAGACTACTGTCAGATTAACACAAATAGAGATATTTAATTACAGCAGATTATTTCTTTTAAAAAATGAGATTTTTTTTTTCTTTTCACAAATAAGGTAAAAGGAAAAAATAAATATTGCAGTCTTTGGTAACCCTTTTCCCTAATGAACTAATATTTAGTTCCAGGTGACCTTTCTAGAGTACCAACCTCCCTATACAAATAAATCAAGAATTTGACAAAATATAAACCTGCGTTTTTTAGAATTTTAAAATAAAAAATGTGTGACTAAGAAACATTTTCCTTTACATCAATGTTTTATAGACTTTCATTCGCCTGTATAGATTATTGAATTATATATCCTTCAACCACTTAATTAACCCCTACTAAAGTCTACGCCTGTTATGTATTTTGTTTGTTTATTTCCATGCTTTCCACGGAATCGGACCTTACTGCAAGTCTGCGGTACAAGTCTACAGGGCATATTGGAAATTTAATAAAAAAAATATTGAAAAATGATAGGTAATTTGTTCAAAGCAGGCTATTTCTACAGCACATCCAATAAATGGATGGAATAAACCTTTAAACGTGCAGTTCCTGATTAGTTAACCGCCACATTATTGCTAAGCATATTAATGGAATTGAGATGTGCATCATTAACTTGTGCTCTATGTGACATACTGGGTCCCGGGGGCCAAAACAAAATCCAAGAGACTTGCTGTACCTCTATATTTATTATTTAAAAAAAATCCACACTACATGTGTATATATATTTTCAGGATGGAGTATCTCTCTCTATTTAATATATATTATATATAGGAGTGTGTGCACCAAATCACATTAGTGTTTTATTATTATTATTATTATGTATATGGTGCCATCATATTCGGCAGTGATATACAAAGGGTAAACAAGACATAACCAGTGGTGCATCACAATAGCATATAATAACAAGAGTAATAATAATAACATTAACAAAAAGCATCACAATAACAAAAGAGCAACATTCACAATGAAATGCCATGGAGAGCCTAGATTCACTCTTGTGGGTTCATCATATCCAGTTTTTGTATATTATTTCCTAAAGTCTGCCTGTGCTTTGTTTGTCTTTAAAAGCTATGAGCGCGCATGTCCAATGATGGGATAAGCTCTTCCGTCTACTTCCATGTTATGGTGACGTTTATATAAGCAACTCGGCTACAATAATGTATACATTCATTTAAGGATTAGGGACCCAGATTCATTTTATGGGAACATAGTCCTAGTATTAACATTACTATTAATACACGTGTAGCTAGTACAAGCTTTTATCACGCAATCACACCATCAGGGCGCATTATCTACAAAAACCAACAGCCTCTCTAATGATTTAGCAACAAACAAACAAACATTAGCTTTGTAACAACTCTAAAACTATTTAGTGTGATAGCACAACAACAATCCTTTCTAATTGCAAAGTCCATGTGTATCTTTTTTATTGCACTACACAGCTAAAAAAATAAACATGTTAGGATACATTAGCAGTGCAAATAATGTGCGGGCACGGGTTGAGATATGCTGCGCAAGCTGAACAGGAGGCCATTTGCAATTTAAAATATAATTCATGATAATAGAAATGTAAAGCAGTAGTTCTGTTTTATTCAGTATGGCAGGTTAGGAGTCCCTGTGAAGCCCAAGTGAAGCAAAGAGTAGATTAATAATTCAATTTAGCTATGAAATGTGCAAGTGCGGCACCGGGAGCTTTTATTCTGTTACCAGATGCTGACCCTAATATGGATCAACCAATTAGATGTCTCAATTTAATTGCTGGATGACCCATCTCAAACTCGCTAGGAATGTTCATTAGAAACAAAGCCAAATTGTCTAAAATAATCTGTTATGCCCCTACTGGAGACAAATGGTGTGATAGACACATAACAACTAAAAAAACACACAAAAAAAAAAGTGCATTCTGGTTAACATCCGGTAAAAAGCACGTCTTAATGACAAGCAGCATTTTCTCCTCGATCCCCTTTGGCAGAGAAACAGCCCTCTCAGATAACCCATATAAAGCAAATACCATCCGTCTGAAGTTACATTTGCTCCTTGTTATCACAAGTTATGCCACTTAATTCGTTATTCAACGAATTCACTTTCTTGCTTATTAGATGCAAGGTAGCCCTTTCTTCCCCGAAGGCCGTGTATGTAAAAGACTGCTTGTAATCCTGTCATTTCAAATCTCTCCTGGCTTTTACATTGCTCCAGGAATTTGAAATAAAGAAGCAAACAATTTAGATTTATTCATGACGATATTAAATCTGGGGGATGATAAAAGAGAGCAAGCAGAGCTTAGAAAAAAAAAAGTTACCAAATAGTTTAGACAAATGAGAGGGTTAGTGGATAGACATATCAATGTTACCAACAAGAAACTTTGGGAAATTTTCAATTTCTTAATGCACATTTAGTGCATAAAATGCTGAAGGTGCTGGGAAAAGAAGGGAACTTCATTTCTTTTTTTGCATGACTATCCATGTAACTTATAAAACTATGCAGACCATATGGTGGCATCTTACTCCAGTAAGTCTACTCAATAGAGCAAAAGTGAGTCCATATTAGTTTAATTTGCTGACATCATCAATAGGCGTAGGGGTAACGTGTGTGTCTGAGCCACAGGCCCTTCTCTTTTGACCCTGTAGACAGGTCTGTTTCCCAGGGATTCTGATTCGGGATTTATTCACCGATTCTGTGATGAACGTCTACAACAGCTTCCCTTTCACAGACATCACAACGTTTCTCTGTACTCTGAACGCACACAAACATGAACGCTATCTTAGTAATTATCAAGTTCTTGTTTATATAAAATAAGGTTGCAAATTAAAAGGGTTTTACATTTCAGACCCCAAGCCATTGAAGGTGACAGTTTTGTTCAGAGTGTTGCTTGTCTAGACACTTTCATGCTTTGCATGTCTAAGTGCAAATGGTTCCTCAGTCTACATATCACAGGAAAGTCATAGTGTGTTCTGTTTGTTTACCAAGTGTCAAGGAAATTCTGTTTCTAGTGTTATATGTTAACACATTACCAAACCTTTTTAACTATGGAGCCATGAGGCCTATGTCGTTATCGAGATCCACCAATTCTTTGGATAATATAAACTTCATAGAGGTGGGTATTTCTTATAAATTACCTAAAGACTTGAATGAATTGGAATGGATACTGAGTCAGATAAAGGCTACTTGATTTCAATGTGTTGGTCTTGGTTTCAAAGTGCACTGCAAAACCATGATACTTGGCTCCAAGTGATTTTAACAGCCAATGGCTAATAAATGAAGTCTAGGTAACATAGGAGTACAATTAGATTCTGTAGCAATATTACAATGAAGGTAAAATGTAAATTGACAACTGCAACATAAAAGGCCAAAGTGTTACAAGGTGACTGAGGAATGAGGCAAACCTGGAGTGGACAGGGCTAGCACCAAGATGAATGGTTATGGTAATAAACTGACCAGAATTGTTTTGTGAATGGTCAATGAATCAGTAAATGAAAGGACGAATAGCAGTGCTAGCTGCTACAGCCCTAGTTAAACTTTAGTGGGCGAGAGGTGGGTGAGAAGTAGGCAGGGAATAGGCGGGTGGCATCTAGACTGGGGAAACGGTCTAGAGCCCTGGGAAGAAATGCCCCAGAAAGGCCACATGCACATCTATAAACTGCACTGATGACTATAGTGTTTATTCACTAAACAGTGGGTTGAACCATTTCCCCTTGGTGAATGAACTGCAAAAATTAAAAAAATAAAAACAGTTTCTCCCAAAGAAACTCGCTCTCATTCCAAGTCCTCTGATATCTTTTTGTACAAACAAGTAATTGACAGGGATACAATTATTTTAAAGTTCATATCTGGGACAGATAAATATGTTCATCATTTTACAATCCACTTTTTTTAATTTATTTTTATTTTTTTTGCAAGTGGGGCATTTTAAAAGTCACCTAGTGATTTTTTACAGTTCAGCCATATGCTAGATAAAGATATTTAAGCTGTCAGGATAAACCGCTTCTGTTTTCATTTTGCATTTATTTCACTGCCAGACTCAAGGCATAAATTTTTCATCACCTGCAATGCCATGAATAAAAGATTAAAAAAGAACTAGGAAGACATTCTAACACATGCAGCGTATGCAGGACATTGTGCAGATTCTATGCATAACTATGTTGTTAATTTTTTTCTACATTTCTACATCAGGGATATTATTAATGGGGTTAATATATTACCTGATCAATTTACAGCTTCATATAGTTATAAATACAATGTTCTGCCCCAACTATGAACTATGCTAAATTGAAACATACTGCGATGCTTTAATATTGCCTACTACCAGGTGATATCTATACTTCACCCTTAGCAAGAGCAAACAAATATATTCATGGGGGGGCTGGAAAAGAGGGCTAATAGTTTTGTGAATGCCACTGGCTTTATTTTGTTTGTGTTTTATTTATAATTCTACATATAGCAGGATGCCTGGAGTAATATGGGTAACACATACTCATTGTACAGCTCTGTGGAATATGATGTCACTTTATAAATCAATAATAAATAATAATGATGATGATAATAATAAGTGCTTTCATATGCATTGTCCAAATGTAACTAAATTAATAAAGTGCAAGGACATGTGTTGTACACGTCTTCCTACACGGAAAGCAGCTTTGGGGCGAGTAAAGGGGCAAATCCATATGGGGGATTCTGCAGAATAGAATCCCCTCATGCATTTGGAATTGGGAGACCAAGGGGCCTCTCAGCTATCATATGCATTAAAGTGCATATGACGAATAGCATGTGCCCTTAAAGGAGTCTATATGATAGAGGTTCTTTGAATCCATCAACGGAGGAGTGGTAAAGAGTCTTTCCCCATTTGTTTAGCTCACGGGAGAAGGGAGTTTTATGGTAAAAGACCTCTATCCAAGACACACTCTGCCCGATGTTCATTTTGCCCCAATGCTACATATTCCCAGGTCTAGATCAGCCTCCACCTAACCATGCTGTACTTGCTCTGTTAGAGAGCTATGTGGTCATTAATATAACTAACGTGTTCACAGCACAAAATGATAAAATTGTGGTATTATGGCTGAACTCGGCTTTGGTATAATAATACTAGGATTAATAGATGTAGGCAGTCTGGATATTTACTACAAGATGATAACTAAGGGTCTTCGATGAATAGGCCATGATATGGCCCAAAACAACTTAATAGATACATACTTAAACTGTTATTATTTACTTACCCTTCTGTATGAAATCTGTCCTATTATAGGCCAAGCACACTCCGCTATAACAGCTGGACCCAACTTTGTAAAAACTCCCACTGGAAATGTAATTCTATATTTGCCCAGTCCTAAGGCCCTTCGGCTTCAGCCATGTTGTCATCACTCGGACTTTGGAAGAAGAATCAATTTCTTGTCTTATGCTTCCCCAGTTGACAGCCATTTACCTATTAGCAAAATTACCCAACTGGAGGCAGGGAACCACTAATATTTTAAACTATTAAATTTTACAATGCACTAACAGTTTAATGTCACACTGTAATAAAAAATCAATATCTTACCCAAAATTGACAAAACTTGATGAAGATTTTCAAAATTTTGCCTAAACATTGGGTGAAAAAAGTTAAAATGTATTTTCAAAGTTCAAAGAAAATAGAACTACTTAAATAAAATAAAAACTAATTTGAATTCCTAATTAAGGCTCAGTTCATGCTTTAAGCCGAAGGATGTGATCAGTCCCCTGGGAGAGAAAGTTATGTGCTCACACTTGAGGCATTTTTTATTCCACTCCTATGAGTTTTCTCTTCTAATAGCATTACTCATTTCCATCTTGGATTAACCCTGAAAGGTCCAGGGTGAGTATCCTTGTTATCTTCCCAGCAAACACTATTAATGGTGTGGTACGGGAATGCAACTGGTGTCTTTTCATCTCCATGTCCTTATATTTCTCAGCAATGTATTGGTGTTAATTGTCTGTATTTCACAAAAAACTGCTAGCTCCAAATACCAGGGAATTATTTAACACTTCAAGTTTTTTTCATTTTAATTATGAAATTTACATGAAATTAACATTATTAACCATTCAAATGCAATAGGCAAATATAGCTCTATTCAATAAACTGTTTGTCTTCCAACAAGGAGTGTAAACAAATCGAAATTCATGAGTGATGAGTGCTTTACCATTTTTGGCTTTTTAAAATACTGCTCTTGTGGGAATAGAAAATATATACTACTCAAGAACAAATTCAGGTTCTTTACTCCGTATAGCATTGTTTTTACTGTTTTTGTTATAACACCTATACAGGTATTGGTTATTATACTTGATAAAAGTTAACCAGATCCTAAATCAAACTGTCTAAGTTTATTGTGGGGCCCTGTGGTTGGATATCGGCAGATATTTCACATTTTGGAGATTTAGTTGCCACATTTGTATGGTAGGCAAATGCCACTCCTCTCCAAAAAAAAATAAGAAAAAAACCTATCCAGGGTATGGCAATGTGGGCAAAATACAAAAGGGTGTCGGGCAACATTGGTGGAGGGTGATGCCACATAACAGCCCCCAGTCGCTTCATAAAATACAATATTTTGAATAGATCCTATCCCTTCATGATCATTTACATATCTTTTCAGTGGATTAGCACATTTTCCCTGTAAAATATATAATCTTTTATTGATATATCTATTATTTCACAACACTCTCGGCTGAAGTAGGCTATTTTCATACTGCTTATAGAGTTTTTCCACTTTTAGATTTACTTTTTGGCGTTTCTGGGTATTTAAGACTTAATGTGTGGTCGTCTGATTAGTTTAGGTTGTTTATAACTGCACTGGAAGAAAACACGAGAGGTACTAAGAAAAGAGCTATAGCAAAATAACAATAGAAAGAACCTTCAACTGAGAAACTACCTCTCCATATGTCATCCTGACAGCCCACTCATAACAATGAGAAATCCTCTAGTTATGCCAGAGGGTATATTTAGCACTCACGGGGTTAAGGCAGCTAACAGTGGCACTAGCTCCAGGAGGATGTTAAAAAAAAAATCTAAAACTGGGAACCATATGAATAAAATATGATATTAAAACTAACTTCTCCCGCTATTATTTCTAAAGTAGCCCCTGTGTTTTTTTTCCTTTAACCCCTGCTTCTTTTTAATGGCCTAAAGTATATGATAAAGGCTTAAGTTGAGAGCGGAAAAATATTTGAAGGTTATGTGTATTCTTGAATGCCAAAAACTCAAAGATGTTCTTTCTTTCATAATCCACTATAATATGGTTACAAGTGCATTGAAATTCATCTTGTTAGAACGTTCGTAATATATCCCACCAGGACTACTGTTCCTAGTAGCAATTTAAAATAATTATTGTGAGACTTGATGCTAGACATCAGGTTTGTAACAGAATTACAATGAGGGAAGTGTATTAGAGACAAAACATTGCTGGGAGAAAACTTCATAATGGTGCAATTTGAAACCAAGCCTCAATTTTGCAGTAATAGACTCTCTTCATTGTGGCACAAAGGAGTAAATGCACTTAGCAAATTTAAATCTATTATTCACCACACTTTGCGGATTGTGGTGCAAAAAAAGAAAAAAAAAAGAAAAGAATGGTGTAATCTCTTTAAGCACATTTCTTGCATAAGCAGGTTCTTCTGTGAACAGGATTCTATATAGATCACCTTGTTACCGTTGCAAAAGACTGCAGGGAAGGCTACAGGTGAAAATATTTATGCAAGCGTTACAGATGCTAATTAGAAAGTATTCAGAGTCATGTCCACAGACAGACAATCAGAACTTTCAACAAAGAAAAAAAGTAATGATATACTTTGCCACTAATAATTTATGGCTTTTGTTGTGTCTATTCTTGCTAGGTAAGTTCATACTCAAACAGCAGCAATGTGTATGTATGTATATATATATATATATATATATATATAGCTTTATCTAATTTCCTTAGTTTGCACAGACCAATGTTTCAGGCACACAAAGCAATAGTATAGATTATTGTCTATAACAAATCACCAGCTGTTTAACAGGGCAGCTGCATGCGGGGGATTGCTGACCTTTGTGTTTAGTAAAGATGAGTCAACTAGGATACAACACCCACATGGTTTTACCCTCCTTGTCTATTGCTTCTTTACTGTAACAACCTAATAATCCTCCTCAAGTCATTTCCAGATACCCCACCATATGACTCATAAGAAAGTAATTATGTAATGTTACACTGTGGAAAGCAATATGTCGTCAATATATCTTGTAGACCAAACATATGCTTTCTCGATCCATACAGCTTTTGGACCCACCTTAAGCCTATTACCATCTACCTCAAAATGGGTAAATGGGCTGAAAAGCACCAAAACATCAAAATTATTAAATATATTACTAGGACAAAAATGTTATACTTCTGTACTAAGTGATGTTAGTTATACGCCACATTTGCTTAGTATAAAATTTAGTTATGACATCATAATTAAGGGTTTTTCATGTTCAGTTTTATAGATTCCCCATGTGTTCTAAGGATGACCAAAATAAATGACCAAAATAAATGTATTTTATGTGTTCTTTTACTACAAACATGGAGTATAACAGGAGCTGAATGGGTACATATTACCCTACCATTTCATACAGGAACAAAAGGCGAAGATGACCACATTGACCATGGAGAGGGAAGCTCGTTCTTGAAACAAAAAAGGAAAATATGAGGTGACTTCAGCATCTCTAGAATAATTTACACAGCTTGTCTAAGTAATGACACTGACCCAGCCACTGGCCATTATTGCAACCTTTCAGCTTATAATAACATGCAGGTTCCCTCACATCACCCCCCCCCCATTAAACAAATTAACTATAATGTTCACTGCAAATGTACACAGTGTGCAGAAATATGAAGAGAAACAATGGCCAAGCCTGTATTTAATTTTAATTAAATTTCATTCCTTAGCTCAATTAATCCACATCTCCAAATGTCAGCAGGACTTAGGCAAATGCAATGACATCTGCTGCACCGTATACTCGCTCCGAAAACTGACTTTAGATTCAAAGTTTACAAATGACACTGTAAATATTGGCTCTGTCAACAGAACATATATCATTCCTTGGAAATGCAAATAGATAAACATTCTTGTTCAAATGGATGTATCATTATTTCATTGTTAAAAGCCTTATTTTATGCAACCCAAGACTTTCTTGCCAATGTCCCTTTATCATACATTTTATTTAAAAAATAATAATACTAATAATAATTAGTAGGCAGCCGTGTCCTACAGGGTCTTCCTATGAGAAACTCTCTGAAGAGGAGTAGGCTCAAACACTTTACTGTATCAGTGACAATGTCAAAGGCACAAAGGAGGTGCTGCAGGGTTCTTTCATGGGAAAAGTCCTAAAAGCACACCTATGTATGCTTCCAACGCCTATGTATACACATATTGAAATACCTATGTCAGGAGGCAGTCTCAGGGTAAATGAGCAAGGAGATTATGGATCCCAAAAAAAGCTTTCCAGGAAAAAAATGGACGAGAATGAAACGAGAGTGAAATGATTGTGTCTAAAAAATCATACTTTTACATAATATCTGGCTTACTCATCATTCTGTCTGTCAGATATATTGACATGCAAATGCAATCAGTAAAATACACCTGTTTCTCTACGTCAGACAAAATCTTAATATAGCATTAAGCTGTCAGCTTCGTGTTTAGAGGAAATAGGGTTAGATCCCAGGCCATCGCTTTACTTCCTTATTTCACAGTGTATGCAAATTCATACAAAGATACAAACCAAATACCACTGTATAGTTTGCAAGTGGTATCTTATAAATACCTTATTTACAGGACAATGTTCTATTTAAAGAGAACCAGGAGATTTAATAGCATTGTTAGAAAGAATGAAGATTTACAATAACTTTAAATCGACAGTATACAAAATTGATAATATCTAACACATACTGGTACAGGAAAAGGAAACGGCCCTATTCTTGCAAGTTTACGGATGATTAGTATGAGCCTACAATCTATTAGATTGTATACTTAATAAGAATAGTATTGCAACCTTTGCATGAAAAATGCCCATGTTATAGCTTCCATACTCTTGTTATAATAACACAATACTTTCTAGGTGGCAGTCCTCATTTTCTAAAATATTTTCTCACAAGTCACCTGATTGCACACTATTGCTCTTGGATGCACTTAGGTCTGATCCATGATAAAGATACACTGATCAGCCATAACATTATGACCACCTATGACAGGTGAAGTGAACAACACTAATAATGTTGTTATCATGGCACCTGTCAGTGGGTGGGATATATTAGGCAGCAAGTGAACATTTCTTGCTCAAAATTGACAAGCGTAAGGATCTGAGCGACTTGGACAAGTGCTAAATTGTGATGGCTAGATGCCTGGGTCAGAACATCTCCAAAACTGCAGCTCTGATGGGGGTGCATTGGTCATTCAAAAGTGGTCCAAGGAAGGAAAAACGGTTAACCGGCGACAGGCTCATTGATGCACGTAGGGGCGAAGGCTGGCCAGTGTGGTCAAATCCAACAGACGAGCTACTGTAGCACAAATTGCTGAAAATGTTAATACTGGTTCTGATAGAAAGGTGTCAGAACACACAGTGCATCCATGCTGACCCCTGTCCACTGCCTACAGCGCCTACAATGGACATGTGAGCATAAGCACTGGACCACGGAGCAATGGAAGAATGTGTCCTGGTCTGATGTATTATGTTTTCTTTTACATCACGTGGATGGCCGGGTTCGTAACTTACCTGGAGAACGCATGGCACCAGGATGCATCCATGCAGGCCCTACAACACACCTTCAGAGGTCTAGTGGAGTTCATGCCTTGACGGGTCAGGGCTGTTTTGGCGTCAAAAGGGGGACCTACACAATATTAGGGAGGTGGTCATAATGTTACTGCTGATCGGTATATTTGAATAATATAGTTGGGTTGCAAGGAAAAACAGCGATGTCCTCCAACTGAAACTCTTATTAGGTTTCGAAACTAAACATTTATATGCCTACTGTGACCCTGCTGAAAATTCACAGTGGATGCCATTACAATGTAACAAGGGCCATGTACACATGTACAAAACAGAATATAAACATGTTCCTTTTCCTTTCAAAGTTCAAGGCATTGGTTGTGGGATGCAGCATTGAGTGATTACAAGCATTTAAAGAAACAAAAGTAACATATTTAATGAAACATTTTAAGAAAAACACAAGAAAGTAACTTCAAGGGTTACAAAATGTGACAGTATAACAACTTGCATATTAATTATTATTATTATTTGTTGTTTTATATAGCGCCATCAAATTCGGTAGCGCTGTATAAATTCAGAGTAGCAATCAATAGAAAACAATTAGTGTTACTCATACTAAACTGATAATATGTGAAGTTAACCAATTCTGATTATGCAGTCAATGGATTAAGTAACCATTCTTAAGGGGAACTTAAAGAAATGTATTATTGTTAATAAGCTAGCAGGGGTGAGCTCACCATACTCTGACACACTAACATAGACAGACCTTAACACCATACAATAACATGCACACACATGCTAAAAGCATCATCTCTCACATGCTAACATCATATTCTAAGACACATGTCAAACTCTCTCCAATATGTTAATATCCTTCTGGAGATGGGGTCTCCAGAACTGTACACAATACTCTATGTGATGTCTAACCAGAGCCACCCCACTATTTCTGCTGCTGATGCCTCTAGTTATACACCATGCTTGTTTTCTCCCATACTTTATGCCATTGCCTTAATTCCTTTCCTTCCAAGTCCCTCTCTTTTGTTGTGACTGACAGAACAGTGCCCCCAGTGTTATATTATGCCTTGGGATATTTACATGTGCATTATTTATGTGTGTATATATATATATATATATATATATATATATATAAACACAACATTTAACGGCAGTTCATTCTTCTAAAGTGTGTGCCAGCATGAGTGTAAGAGTATGTATGCATGTATGTGTATGTATGCATGTATGTGTGTTCGAGTGTGTAAAATGTGTGTCTATGTTACAAAGGAGGGGTCTCATGGGGTCAACTCTCCCCTGGTTTTGTGACCAGTAAAGAAGCATATTTTGATATTATACATTTATAAAAGGGGTGTTTTTATAAAAAAATACCTATGGTGGTAATTTGACCTTTGTAAAAACAGAAGCAATTAACCAGACTATCATTATTTTGTTATTTACTGGTTTATATAGCACCATCATATTCTAAAATGTTAGAGGGTATGCATACATTATTATTATTGCTATCCTAAAACATATATATGCATACATGAGAAGTCTCCATGTTTGACCCATAGTCTCCAGGTGAAACCCTGTTTCCCCAGGTCTCGGGTCAACTTCCTCATGTTTGGTTGACTAGTATAACATTTGAATGTTCATGATATGATTATATTGGGCAGTGTGTGTGTGTGTACATATGTGGATATACATATATACAAATTAAATAAATAAATCTGTATTTTTACATAAATGGAAAAATTACAAATATCAATTAAATATTAAATTCACTTTAAGTTAAATAATACCTTTTTGTCAGAATAAAGTTACCGTTGAAACTGACAGCAAGCCGCTGGCAAACTTAATTGCCTTGATGCACTTTTCTCATAGAGGCATCATAGAGGCAGCAGCGAGCCTCTGTGTAGAATACTTTTTGGTGTTTACACACATTTTTGTTACACCCTGATTCTCAACAAAAAAAAGGGCACGGGGATGGGAAAGAGGCACTGCCCCCCCCCCTATGGAGTTGTGCTCCTAAATGTGGTCACCACTGAAATAAAAGAGAACTCCCAGCAATTTGTGGACGCAAGGAATGGTAAATTGCGGCGAATGGTAAATTTGCAGAGCATTTGCAAGTCTTCACAAGTCTACACCAAGTTTAGCGACTAGACCCTACTGATGTGTCATAAACTATTAATCATTCTATTGGCAGAAAGCTAAAATACTGACAATAACATGCAATGTAATCTCACCCAGAAATGTATAAAGTAGGAGCTGAACTATCCAAATGATATCCTGAAGTTAATTAGTCTGCAGCAAAGAAAACTTTGAGAAGCTATTAGTTCTCATCACATATTTGCCACAGTAAGGCGGATGAGGTTACTGCTCATTTACACTTTATTATGCGCGCTCCTTTCTTCCATCTCTCTGTTCACGTGGGCTGCATTTTATCCTCCAGACATGCAGATTGGAGTTGACTCTCAATTACATAAAGTCTTTCTCCAAAGATGACAGTCTGAATACAGTAGAGATAAAATATATCAAGGCTTGAAATAGGTCCGTTCAGCCCCAGTGCCGCTTCATCAGGAAACGATCTAATTCACTGATGCCTCTGCCCAGTATAACATATGTCCTGTTCACAGCCTGTGTCACTCTTCATTTGAAATTATATCCCCTCTTTTTCTGTAATATACATTGCTTGGCTGAAGACAAATAGTGGAAGGCAAAAAGAGTATTATCATATGATGACCTGTTCCAGGGTGTTAAGATTTGATTTTAACATGGGGCACAGATGACAGTACATCACTTCAAGCGTCATGTTGTGAATTAGACTATATTAATTATCACTTGAGTGCACTATGCATGAAAATGCTGTGTCACCAGCGGAAAGGATTTCACTGCATACAGTAGATTTCTCATTTGGATCTGCATAGACGAAGGATTTTGCTTTTAATCTGTTTTAAAATGTACTATTATTTCTTGCAATTTGAATTTACTGTATGTCATATCTACTTCGAAAACATAAGATCTTCCTATTGGCAAAACATCAGTAAATAGAATTCTACAAAAAATATGTAAAAATCCTAAAATATTCTCCTTTCTACAATAACAAATAGAAAAAAATGTGTGGCATGTCCTGAAGCTGGTATATCACATGTTGGTACCTTTTGGTACCATGTTTTGTTAGCACAGCTAAATGGGATCAATGTGTTCAGGACAAGGCAGTGTCACACATGTTCTGGAACTGGTTTTATACACAGGAGGTATGGCAAAAAGCAGGGCCTCTTTTAAAATGGATCAGCAGCTTTAGTGTTTTAAATTGCTATTTTTATATGACCATTTTAGTTGCCCCACATTTGACCAGTCATGCATTTTATGGATTACTGTGAATGGCATTAAAAAAGCAAATTGGAAAACACGACCTATTGTATTGTTTAAGAAAGAATATACAGACTTCTATTTGTCTTCAAACGGTTTAGGCGACATGTATACACATTTTATAAAAGACTACAGGGTCAAGGGCCCAAAGAAAGCCAAGAGACAAGTAGTTGTAGCTCAGTTATTATTTGACTGCTTCCTGACCCTTTGCATAGCTTTTCTGTGTTTTTTTTGTGTGCTATGTACCTTGTTTCGGCCTTATGTCATTCCAGATATTGAACTAACTTGGACCTTGACTCTGCCTCGTTGATACCCTGTTTCGGTCTCCTGTTTACCCAACTTTATCCCTTGCCTTATCCTACTGTACCTTGCTCTGGTCCCCTCCATGCATGACCTTGGCTAGCTTGAACATGATTTTGTCTCAGACTTCTCTCATCTGCTGGTCCTAGTCTATTTACCCATTGGACCCTGTAATCAGATGGTGCCCAAGCCTGCAGGAGCACCAACATGTAGTGCCTCCTTTACTGGTAATTCTTATTTCAACTTAGGCATCCACACCAACAGTAGCAGTTACATGTGATTTTATTTTTTCATCTTGTATTAGATGAAGAAAAGGTAGCTTAAGGACAATAAAACATGAACAATAAGGGAAAAAGAGTTAACAACAGGACAACTGTACATCAAGTGGTAGAATCCTTTTATGGAATCAGTTTGTCCGTTAAAGAGAACAGAAAATAATAGGGGTTGAGTGCAGTTCTAAAATATGCCGTAAGTGCCCACAACAAAAACAAGTAAGTGTGATAATTGTAGCAATGTTTCCATTAACCCATTCTCAACGGAAAGACCAAACGTGGAAATACACCATATGATCAAAAGTATGTGGACACCTGACCATCACATGTATAAGAGCTTGTTGGATATTCCATCCCAAAACCATGGGCATTAACATGGAGTCCCACCTCATTTTGTGGTTAGAACATCCTCCACTCTTCTGGGAAGACTTTCCACAAGATTTCAGTCAAAAGAGCATTTGTGATGCCAGGCTTCCATTTTGGATGAGAAGGCCTGGCTTGCAATCGGCATTACAAATCATCCCAAAAGTGTTCAATGGAGTTGAGGCCTGGGCTCTGCACAGGCCCCCCACGTTCCTAAACACCAAATCACCTTTGTGGACTTTGTGAATCACCTTGCTTTATGCAAAGGGTCACAGTCATGCTGGAACAGAAGAGGGCCTTCCCTAAACTGGTACCACTAGTTGCTTTTACACACCTGTTATGGGTATGGCTGAAACACCTAAACTTAACATGGGTTGCCGCATACATTTGGTCATATAGTGTATATCATAAAGGAACTAAATTCGCAGTCTTGGAAGGAAGAGGAAAAAACTATTGAGTCATCTCTTGTATTGTTAGCTCACAAAGGAAAAAAACTTTTTAATTTACATTTTTTTTTGTTAAATATAAATATAGTATGAAATCTTTGTACCTAAATTATGAATTGGATTGTGACTCCTGATACCAAATGAGAGTTAACAAAATTGAAAACATTAAATTTTTGTAATTTATTGTATAACTGAGGCCATAGAACTAATGCACTTGATGCATAATGTGCTGTGTCCCTGCAGAGAATTCTGAAAGTTACAGTGAATCACTGCTAAATTGTGTGGAACAATTCCCTTATCACCTTCAATGCACGGGGAGGAAAGAATGGCTTGAGAACCTGCCTCCGCTCCACCAATTTATCATTTTCAACAATTCACTTCCCAATCCTCATTCTACATTTCGTAAAGGGAAGTTCCTGCTCAAACATACAAAAAAGTAACATTAATATTTTTTTGGAGCAACTCACAAATACGTAATCTTTAATTGTCTCTCTTTTCGGTTTTTTTTCTAGGAACTCAGAAACACACAACTGAAAATGTTTTTTTGGTATACATCCCTTCCAGCATTTTAAATGTCCAAAGGCAGACTTTTGTTTTAGGAGTTGTGATGTTGTGAGGTTGGCTTTACTTAAGAGTTATTTTTGAATTGTACATATTGATGGCTATTTATGTAATCAGAGTATATTATTTGTTGAATTTAACTTATAAACACATTTTTCTTGTTTATAAATACAATGTTGTAACTTTTAATTTCCGCAGAACCCGGTGAAACCCACCAAGATATTCTGAGCTCCTTGAAAAGAGGAGCTATATCCTTCAGAAGGCAATCTTGACAACTGCCTGCAGCACCATTGCACCACTGTACTCCCTCACGAAGAGGAAATGGGTGGACTCCAGGGCTTCTTTTCATATTTCACACAACTGAGCAAGTCAACTGATAAAAATACTTTCTAATGTCTACACATTACAGTTAAAGCTCAAAGATTTTCCATATGTTTAGCCTTAGATCATATTAAAAGCATAGGTCTCAAACCACCTCTTCCAAATGAAGTGTCAGAAAAACTGACTAAAATATCTCACTAAAATGCTACTTGGATATAAAGTTGGCAGGCACAGTGAATAGTACATGGCTTGATCATAACAAAATGGTATGTAACAAACATGCAGTTTTTTTGCATCACGGATTCCATAGATGGTGCACAATAGCTCTAAAGTGCTTGTGCTGACAGGACCTACTCTTCATTTGACCATCTGTCAAAATCACTCAACCACCAATGAGATCAACATTAATGAGGAGATGCATGTTTCTAATTTGAGTTGGCTGAGAGCCCAGAATTATTGTGGGATCTCAGCCAATTGAATAATTGACCGCTCCTCGGTTATTGATTTGGCTAAGATCCGATAATTATTATATTCTCGTTAATGTTAATTGTAGTCTATTATTCACAGAACTTGAAACAATGTCAGCATGAAAAGGGTTAAATTGCCTTGCTGCATGTCCAGTGTGTTACCACTGTCAGGTCTGGCTGAGGTCAGACAAAAAAAAAAAAAGTGCAAAAACGTATCAAGTGTACTTGTCCCAAAAACTGTGCAGGTCATTTCAATGGTTTGAATTCAGTATTTTCTGTTCGTACCATTTTCTGTACAATCGTTCTCTGCTGTTTAGCCAGGCTACTGAATTCCTTACTACATTTTTATTTTTTACCACAGCTGTTGCAAATAATTTGGTCAGATCGCTGAATCAAACCCTTGGTTCCACTTATCATCTACTCATTATCTGACTGTATCATCAAAGTCCTGTTCTGTTCCTGGGACCTCTGCTTTTTCGCAAGGCTCTGACCCTTCAAAGTGCTTGTGAAAAGAATAAGTGGACTTCAGAGGAGAACATTGTTAAAGTTCTCATGGGCAGCTACTATCCAGCGCGTAAGGAATTCTCTTTTTTGAGCTTTCCTCACTTTTTCTTTGCATTGAGGATATGGATGGTATGCGTAAGAGCACAAACAGCACAGAGAGCAGCAGATGTTATGCACAATAACAGTGGAACATTTATTGAGCAATGAAGTAACTAGCACAGCAGGCATGCGATAATATAGCTGAACTTGTGTCACAGCAGGGTTCTGTCTCAGTGAATCTCCTTTGCAGTTGTTCTCACAGAGTCCCCAAATAATTGGCATTTCTTGAAGGAAAAAAATGAATTTACCGCTTATTATGTTTTTTACAGCTTTTTTTTCTGCTGCTCTTAAGAGATGTATATATATAAACAGAATTATACAAATCTAGATCCCTTCCGCCTCAAAAGATTATATAAAAAATACTTCCGATAGAGGTTCACTAATTCCTGAAGAATTCTAGACCAATAATACCATTATACTCAGTAGAATCATTAGATATATTACCTGATAGACATCTAATGACAATAATTAAAAAAAAAAAAAAAAAAAACAATAAAAAACATAAGTAATTAGGCAAATATGATGCAAGATTAATTGTGGGAAAATTGGTATTATAAATAAATAAATTATATATATAAAGACATCGGGGTAAACAGCTAACAAATGAGAAGTGTTCTCCAATAGCGAAGTACTATTAGCGGGTACAGTTGATCCTGTTAGATAAAAGTAACAGTACTATCTATTTATCTATCTATTTATAGGAATCAATGAAATAAAAAGTTTGCCTCAATGCTGCCCATCACCATGTGAATCTGGCTGTCACAAGGAGCAGGTAGCCCTGTCAGTGTGCCATCACACCTATATGAGTGGGGCCTAAAAAATTATGTTTCACCCAGAAAAACTCGGAAAAAATTAGAATAACCGTGGGGAACCTAACAGTAATAGCAAAACAAAGATATTTTTTTTTTTCTATAAAAGTTCTCACAAGTCTCCCTCTGCAAAAACAATACGGTTGGTTTCGAGCTTAAAATTACACTGTCGGCATAGTGTATGTTAAAATAAAACTGTGGCCCTTCGTGTCTCACTTTTCTACAGCACAGTATTGTTTAAAGGGTATGCATGTATAACAATATAATTGAAAATGTCACAAAACATGCATATAAGAAGCTTAATATGTGTAAATAAAATAAAATACAATATTCTTCTAAATGCCTTATTCAATTATATAAATAGCTATTAATATTTCACATGATTACTTAAAAAGTTAAGTTTTACTCTAGTTCTTAAAAACTAAAAAAAATGTTAGCTAAACAAAGATAATTACGTACAACATATATACATGATGCAGATGATTGTATGCAGCTTAAGGATGGAAATATATAGACTTCAAGGAGTACTTATTGTTTGTCAAAGTCTTATATTTTGCAGTTTTTAATACTTAGTGAAATTATATATGTTGGCTGCATAAATTGCAACTTGTAAATATGTATGGAATGTAAAATAGTTCCCAACTTTTAAAGCAAATGAATTAGATTGACTAATGTACTAGTTTTTAAAATACAAATTAATAATGCATGATGCTGTGTAGAAGCAAAACCACTAGAAATATTTAACAATGAAAAACCTGAGCAATTTAAACATTAAATTTTACAGCAACAGCATAATCATGTATTTTTTTAAATGTAGTTTGTATTTACTAAAATGTAGAAGCCTGCATAGCCTTTCTCATATACCTATGGCTAACCACCGTTGGTGTGGAACATATTAGGGTCTAGTCCAGGGGCGTCCAACATGCGGCCCGCGGGCCAAATGCGGCCCGCGAGACCTCGAGGTGCGGCCCGCGTAAGATCGGCAGCCAGGGCAACCGATCTTACGCGAGCTGCACCTCAAGCCCTGCTACTTACTTGTGGGAGGGACTTCTGGACTGCACAGAGGAAGCGGAGTTCACGTGACATCCTACTTCCTCTGTGCTTTAGCAGAGAAGGCAGAGGGAGGCCGCGCCCCCTGCTGAAGTCTGTAAGCGGCATCAAGGAGCTGCAGTGCAGGTAAGTGGGTGGGGAGGGTGTTTGAATGAGTGTGTGTGATTGAGGGAATGAATCTGTGAATGAATGATTATATGAATAAATGAGTGTGTGTGTGTGAGCATGGATGTGTAAGTGCTGGAACCTAGGCATGATGGGACTGTGATTGCTGTTAGCAATCACACTCCTATCATGCCAAGTCAGCCAGTACATGCTGAAACCTGGCCAGCTGCCCCCCTTGTGTATTGATGCTGCCAGCAGTATGGGGTCTGCACTTACAGCCACCCTGTACTAGCATGTACTGGCTGACTTGGCATGATAGGAGTGTGATTGCTAACAGCAATCACAGCGAGCACAGTCCCATCATGCCTAGGTACCAGCATTTACTGGTTGCCTGGGTTGCCAGCATTTACTGGTTGCCAAGTCATATTGCTAATTTTGTCCAGTTGTGTGTTACCTACTTTTATTAAAAATGTGAGTTTTTATTATTATTTTTAAAGGTGGGGGTCATTTTCGGTTTTGGCTAAGTGAACCCTGAATGTTTTGGTCCAGAATTTTCATTTTAGTTCATCCCTAGAATAAATCTAGGGAATCCTGAATTTGTAGTCGCAAAACTTTCTAGGCCCAGAAATCAATGAGAGGAAGAGTAAAGGTTTTGTGTCATTTTACTTTATTTTAATCTGCATATTTTATTAAAGGCCATATTTTTTGTCACAGTGAAAAATGAGTGCGGCCCGCGCACGTATACAATTCTGATGAAGTGGCCCACTGCAGAAAAATCTTGGACACCCCTGGTCTAGTCACTAAAGATGAAGTTGGCAGAAGAGGGTCAACACTGGCAAGCTTCTAAATTGTGGAGCAGCCTTTAAAATGCATAATTAAATGGATGAGGAGACTGAAGTATTCTCCCTGATTTAACTATACATTATACAGGGCCAGCCAAGCTCTTCCTGCAGCAGAGGTTCACTGTAGTTTACTAAAGGAGCTGAACCAAAACTCTCTTTTTAGTGAACAGATCCCACTGTTTATTATTTCCTTGTGGGGTGAATGCTACCATGCACTAATAAAGTGGTGAAACCAATGAAGAATGCACATGACGATCTGATATTTTACAGTACAAAGAGTTCAGGTTATCCTCCAAGTTTTTAATAAGTGGCCTTTTTCGCATACGGAGGTAATCGCTATGTTCGGTGCCACATCCCGTCCCATCTCCACGTTTTTAGGTCTACCAGGATAGTGTCCTGATGCCACGGACAGGACTTACATAGAGGACACAGAGTTCATTGCTAAACTAAACCACAAAACGAGTGTGATCCTGAGAAGCAGGCAGGCAGGCAGGCATGCTGACGATGTTAGGATGCAACCAAGGTGTCACAAAGCAGAGGAGTTTCTCAGGGAAACACTGCTGGGATTGCTGGGACAACAAGCTAATATAGCCTTTATTCTTCACCTGAGAAATATTGGGAAAGTCACAATTTATTAGAATGACAGGAAAAAAATGGAATCTTATTCAATCGCTACACATTAATAACTCATTTGTGTTAATAGGTTGTAATTTATTTGAAACAGTAAGTATGCATATTAATAATTACAAATATGTAAGGTTTATTAAATTTCAATATAAAATGTTCCATGGTGACATTGCTAAGAATGTTAAAGGCCCAGAGTTTGCGGGATGGAATTAAGAAGCAAAGCTGGAGATCACGTTGTGGGTAAGAGTATGGAAGTTAGGTGTTTGGCACTTTGGCTACGTATGGCTCAGGGGTGTACTGACACAGAAAGCTACCGGAAAAATATTCCATCCTCCCAAACAAACGGAGACAGTAATTGTATAGTAGAAACATTATATTCATCTAAATAAAAACAAGATATGCATTGTCGGCCTCAAGTTCCAGCCCTTGGTAAAAGTTGAACTTGTTTTTGAGCAACGAAAAGACCTTTTGACCTGTGAAAATGTTTATATTGGTATAACGGAAAGCACAATCACTAATTATGACTAACTAAAAAATACTGGGAGCTGCCATGATAAAGTCAACAAACAAAGTAATATCTAAGTGTACATCCATCCTCTAACTTTTTAATATACCTTTTGGATTCTAAACCAAGAGCCACACACAAAGGATACCCTTGTACAAAGGTTTGTATGCCAGGCATCTTGTGTACATATAAATGAGAGATTCCTTCTGGCTACAACTCTTGACAGTTGTGTTATTTTTTTATGCTTTAAAGCATCAACTTGCTCCACGTTTTTTTTAATGAATTGAGTGTAAACTATTCAGGTGCTTCAGTACCCAGAAGAAGCCTTCATAAAGCCTACATAATGCACCATATTTCTTAGACAATATATTCTAATATACTAATTATTGTATTATATAGATATTACCAATACATATTCAGTCTACAGATGTTTCAGCTTACTTTAACCCTTTGAATGACAAGGTGAGATGATGGTGCGGCTTTCCTCACCACTAGCGCACTTGAAAAGTTAATGAATGGTCTCTGAATTACCAAACCATGGATTTATTGCTGTTAAAATATGTTACCAATTGGGGAGTAGCAAGGGGTGACATCCAGTGTACAATTTATTTATAAAATAGCATTAATTAACTTTTAATACAGCAAATGACCCCTGTGTGCCCTGTTTTGTTTTAAATTAAACATGTAGTTGCACAAGTGATACTTCAGAAAATATGTATTTTTCTGGTCATGAGATATTATTCCACAAATATAAGGAAATATTGTTATTTTAGAACAGTACTGTCCTAAATCAAAAATGACTGTTAATGTCTGTACGGTATGAACTAAAAGACAGAGGTGATAGAAATACAGACTTGGGGAGCAGATAAGAACCAATTGGTCAATCTTGTCTTCCCATTTGATGACTGACGGCTCACATCATGTCAATTTTATACATTTAAATTTATTTCAATCCACTTTCTTGCACCTGACAAAAAGCTACCCATTATTTATAAATGGCGTTACAGTTTGTACATCTAGAAGACAAGACAATTAGTCAGATATTGTCATGGCAGGCAACAATTATTCATCAAGAGCCTTTCAAACAGAGAAATTTCAGAGTGGCAGATTAAAGAAAATACAAAAACTTTTGTGTGAGGGAGAAAAAAAAGACAGTAATCCAACCAAAACAAAGAAGGAGGGAAATACTATGAAGTTATCGTGATTCCGCTGTGTAAGGATTCAGCTTTGCCTTGAATTCACAGGTTAACATTTCAGCCGATGAAGTCAGAATTTTTTTAAAATATTCTTGCCAAAAGACAGAATTGTTACCAATTATAATGAAAGAATAATCATATGCCAATCTTTAGCTATAAAGTGCTTAAGAAAAAATATACATAACCATGACTATCCCTTTGGAAAATGAAGGTTACTCATTGGGAAAAATTGTGGAGTGACTGAAGATAAATGGAATTATTAGACCCTCCTTTGTGTTCTGAATTTGTATGTTCAACTGTAATTTTAGTATGCATGCATACAGGTATAGACATAACATGGGACTTTTCTTTCAATTTTTTTAGGGTCATTTTAATTAGTTATATTTAAAGGGAACCGTATCTGCAGCTCGTGTTTGCCGGAGTACTGTGTCAGAGAATAGTTTAGCGCTCATCTAAATGCCTTTTTGATGTCCTTTAGCAAACCCTGCAACTTGTTTAAATGAAGCTCCAACGGACCCCCCCCCCCCTTGGCTCTCTACATTCCTCCTGTCAGCAACAAGAGACCATTTTTATTTACTCCCTAAAATAATTTCTCTGAATATGGCAACAAAGGAACCAATATCCCTAGCTATCAGTTTTCATACAACCAGAAAGGACCTTTTACATTACCGGTGCCCTGTCCTTATTGTCCTTTCACTGCAACTGTCAGCAGTTCCTGACAGCACATTATGGAGCGTATGGCTACAGAGTCACTATCAATCAGCCCAGGATATAAGTAACACACTATTGATAATATATCCTAAATCAGATCATCGTAGCTTAAATGCCCACAACTCTAAAAAAGCAGGAATACGTACTTGGCTTCATTTGAACATCAACGGCAAATAGATTTCAGAACTCAAACATTGTGCATTAGAATATCGGTGGTCACAGGTCAAAAATTTAGCAGTTCAAGGTAACTGCAATGAACTATACTTCTCTATTTATCTATAGTATATATAGATATATAATTTTCTAATAAACAAATACAATAGACTTAGATTAAAAAATGCATTTTGCACATTGGAGTTACTTAACAACCATGGCGATGGGACAAAGTGGGCTTTCCTCAATATCTATAAATCATAAGTTTATTTTAGAAAATAAAATAATATTTTTAGTTACATTTTTACACAGGAAAGTAAACATAAAAAACACATGATAAAAAAAATATAGAAAGGTGTATTTCAAGTTCAAAAACTAATTTAAACTTTTATTTTTTATACAGTTCGTGTCTTTGAAACAAAGTTTATACAAAAATTCTACACAAAACGGACTTGAAAAAAAACCCATATCCGAGAAAATAATAGTTTTAAAGAGTAGAATATTTAGAACAAAAATCTCAAATTCCTCAAAGACTTAATAAAATAAAACAAAAAAAGCTACTTTTACGAAGGAAGAAAAAGGTGTTATACAGAAAAGACGTTGACTTTGTGCTTAGTATTCCTTAGTTATCACCATAATTGCCGCATGTCTGTCATCACTAGAAAAAGGGAAAAAAAAGTGTCTTTCTCAGCTGCTCCCCTGCTTGTTTTGTTCCCGTATTCTTGTAAAGTGGGAGAAAATATGTGTCATTTAATGAATAGCGCTATTCTTTGTCTGACAGCTTCATATCTGTTAGGTGTAGGAGGATTTACTACTTTCCCTTCTGATAATGTTTTTGACAGTGTGCTAAATTCCTCCCCCAAAAGGCCGCCACAGATATTCTGTTAAAAGGGTCTTCGTCTTTTTTCCTGAATGAGTGCCCTCTTTTAACCCCCTTCAGCGTCTCTTCTTCCATTAATTGAGCTGATCAGATTGAGCATATGAATTTGTCTTTGATGTATTTGTGTGTGTTTAGTCAACGCTGCTTTCGCTCTCTCTCTCTCTCTCTCTCGTTGGCAGGGGCCGGAGCTCTCAGACAAATAGGACTGTTGCCGTGGTAACTGGCAATAGCAAGGGATCTCTTCAAAAATATTTTTATTTCAAAATTTTTACTGGAAAATTCTCACTGGATATCATGCTGGGGTTTTCAACATGTCATAACTAATGATAAATGCAATTAGGAATCTCACTTGTGTTTTAAATAATAAATAAGGCTAATTTTCTAGACCTTTTTTGATGGCGTATAAATATGGAAAGTGCTGTGTCTTTATCAAGCACAAAAGAACTTATTAATGACTTTTGTTCTTTGGATTTAATTAAATCACTGTAACTAGGCGATACAACCTTTTTTAGTGTTAAAACCATAGGCCTAGAGGTAATCATATTTTCAATTCTTTTAATGCTTTTCTAGCTTTTGGTAACTCCAAAAAAGCCAGTGTAAGAATATCTGTCTAGATATTGAAAGCTACACCAGTGAGTGATTCTCAGAGGATAAAGAAATGCCTATAGCAGTTTTTAATTACTGAGCTTGAAAAGTGGCTTGATGCTGAACATAAGTTCTACTGGCCCTGGGATCTGAAAATCCTATGCTGGTTGTTAATGGAAAAGAAAAGTGCTTGACAAGTTACATTAAATCCTTTCCCTGCCAGAGAAGTGTTATTGATAATGAAAGGTCTTTAATGTCATGGTTCTAGAGGTACTTTATGTTCTTTAAAGAGGAGACTTTGCAACAAGCAATATTTAATCTATAAAAGTGGCAATCAAGTTTTTGGTAAAGTAACAATAGTCAGCCATGGCTAGACGTCCCAATATTTGCAAAATTTATCTGCTTAATTGGATCGTCCCATCTGCAAGACCCATGCCCTACTTGACATTTGTCTTGACAGTCTGTAAAATACAGGACACTGCAACCAGGGCAAAGCACTGTGCCACAACTCAACCCACATGTTACATCACAGCCACATCATGACCCTAAAGTGAGTGAACTATGTTGCCAATTGTGGATTCTGGTGCAGCATAGAGGAAGAAAATGTGACAGAACTCTAAAAACAGAGGGACTCTGGTTATCATATTTGAGAAACTCCTTGAGCTTGACCTCGAGTCTCCAGGTGAAGTCCCGATTCCCTGGGTCTCCATGTCATTTTCTTCTGTCGGCAGTGGAGTGGGGCTTCGCCCTGTGGGCTCCCTACTCACATTCCACCTACTCCCTGCCTATTTCCCCTCCCACTAAAATCTGTCTATGGCTGTCACCCTCTTAAGCAAAGCCTCTCACCCAGGAAAGGGAGAGCTCTAGTTAGCCTTCTTAGGTGTGTTGCTAGATTCGGTAATTATTCTTGTTTTAATTTAGAGTTATAGACCATTCATTGCATCATAACAAGTACAAACATGTATATGGATCACAAAACGTTAAAGCTACTAGAGCTCGTATTTAGGAGGAGTAGGAACAACAATTCCCATCATTGTTCACTATTGTATTGGTACCACTTTTGTTATGTCCATAAAGAACACCCACAATTGTCATTTTGAGTACTACTGCAATGGAAAATGTAGCTCTTTTCTGATAATATCTGTAGTATGCCAGTGTATGGTTTCTACAGAAGCACTTCATTGCTTTGCAGAAAATGAAGTCTTTCAGTGGCACCACACAGCACGGTCCCTCGGTACCTCCATTGGTTAAAGGCAGGATATCCAGGAACGCAGTAACAAACTTATTGATAACAGAATCCACTTGCAGGCCTTCATGGCATTTTTCACAGGGCTAATACAATGAACATGTTCAAGCATGTTACATGTATTCTGTCTGCATTTCATGTATCCTACCTGCAGTCACATTCTGTGTTAATTACTTTGCTAACCTTTCTGGTGAAGTAGTACCTAAATGTACTTAGTATTTAGCGTCCTCATGCAACATTACAAAAACAAAACAAACAAAAACTCTGGGGGAACATATGGAATGAACAACACATCCTAATTCACAGCAAGTTAAAATCTAAAAAGACGGAACATGATTCAATTGTATCATTAAACTAACAGTAAGCATATCTAAAATCAATGCATCATCTTAAACCAATGCATGTTGTCTTCTTCAAGGCAGCGGCTAGGCAGCCCACAATCGTTCCCTTATTAAACACTCATGAAAACGCACTCTGTGCCTGTCCTTGCACTATTACCAATTAAAATTCACAGTTTCTGTGCGGGTCAGATTTCATAAACTAACTACTGAGTCAAGTGGCAGAACTCAAACTTTATCGATCTGTCTTTAATGAAAGCATGCATTACAGACACTTTGGCGGTAACGAAGGGGAACTGTTTATGGTAGAACCAAATCAACTAAAGTATATTTAGAAATTGGGAACACAGGGTTTATACTGTAGAGGATAAACCTTATAGATAACTTCCATTTTATTCGTGATACGATACTTGTAGAAGTAGAGTGATTTAGGGCAGGAACAATTTATTCCATAGTTTATATGCAGAATCTCATCTTGGACAATATTGTGAGCTTTTTCATTGTAAAAAAAAAAAAAAAAAACTCATTAGGAGGTATCTAAAGTACAAAGTATTAGAGAAATGAGAACTGTCCAAAGACTGAACAAAGTTTTATTGCCTTGTGCTTTTGAAATGATGTGAGATATGAATATTAACTAAAGGATATGAGATGGACATTAAGACAAGTGCTTCAATTTAAGGTTGACGCCTTCAGCTCACCACCCAGACCAGAGCTTCACTGGATCCTGGGGCACATAATCAAATGGAGATGGCTGTGTGTCTTTAGCCACGCAATACTTCCACATCGCTTTTTGGCCCTTAAATTAAGGGAAAGCTAAACAGTAGCTTTCCATTACAAGGGACAGATAACACATTGTTCAATAAAAGGCTAAAAAGCTATATACTAAATACCATTAGTTTTGTATGTTTTCTTATATACTTTCAGCAGTTGAAAAGCCATGTCTAGAATGCACAATCCTGTTAAAAGGAACATACACAGACATTACAGGGGCAGTACATGAATTGAAGAATGAAATTTGTTAGGCTGGCTTTTTATCACAGGAGTCAGGATCACAGATGTGTATAAATGGTCTAAATGTGCAATTGCACAGCTGCCATCAGGCTTTGGGCTTTGTCTCATTGGGACATCCTACAGAAAAAAAATCTTTCATCCTTTTTTGTCGTTGCAAACAGGCTGACCATACATTCCATATGTGCTTTATGCACTGCATCCCTACAGCAACGCCAGCGGTCCTTTGATATGAGGAAAATAACTCAGTGATTGAAATATTTTGAGTGGTACAAACATCACACATTGAATCTGCCCCAAAGCCTCCAGTTACTCTGCACCACATTTGAACCCTGTCCGTCATGTCTACCTGGAAGAAGCAGGAGGTCTGACCTCCAATCCCAATGCTACAAAAACTGCAGAAGTGGACCATATCGGAGGAGGGAGAGGAGGTCATTGCTCTGGATGTGCGTGTCTCATGTGCCCCCTTCAGAGGAAACACTGGCTGTAGTTTCCCATTTGGGAAGCATGTTTATATCAGGGTACTGACTATTAGCAATGGGATTTATGCATATAGCGCCCTCTGCCAAGCATGGGTGCTGATTACCCGGTAACATTGCTATCTAAATTATATTGCAACAATAATGCTAATATCTGTGCTTCTGACATTAACACTGCTGGAATATTAGCTAAGAACTATTAAAGGCTGCTCCCGTAAAGATAGACGTGTATGAAAACCAAAGACTTTGAGTGAGGTTGGAATGTTTCAATTATAGGCCACATATTTTTGTGACTGAGACAAAGGTAGGGGTTACAGTAAGGATGATAGGTTTTTAATTTAACCAAGACAGATTGCTAAAAGCAATTCAGTATAAGTCACAACATTATTAGTCCTCTGCCTTGGTGCATGTGTTTTTTGGTTATTCGTATTCTATTTTTCATTTACATCCCCATTCATCCTTTTAGTGTATTGACCTGTGTAGTTGACTTGCATTCTGCTACTGCTCATTAAAATCTCTTTACCGCTACTTGCCAAGACGAGGCCGTTCACATCTTTCCAACTACTCTACGCATTACACAAGCTTGACCACAGGAATCAAGCTTCACTCATGATACAGATGGCTGGCAAAGCAACAGAGATCCCTTGGGTACTGATCCATCCTCAGCACTGTCTGCACTAGAAGAACGCTAACAAGACAGTGTCAGAAACAGTGTCTTTTTTTTTCATTTGGAATACAGCCTTCAATAAAAATAAATTATATTACGACAAGGACCTTTTTTCTCTCCCCGGGTTTTTACAAGTGCCAGACTGACACAAATAAAATGATCTGCTTTTAGAAAGACTCATCAAGTGATCTGCAAAGATGGAGGTTAAATAGGAGTAATAGTTAACATAGAATATAACAACTTATAACTTCCTGTTAATTCACCTAGAACACCACATTCCCTTAAAAAAAAGAAGATATCAATTAAACAATGAAGTCAGTAGCATCTGCAAGGAATAAAAAGGTTTCAGTCCTCAATATATATTTTGTAAGACAGCTGGTTTGTGAGCCACCAAACCACTACAGCTGTAGCGGTAAAATTGCTGAAACTCTAATTCTCTTAATATTTAAATAATGTATTAAAATTTAATTTTCAGCACCTGGAAGAATCTGTTTGTGTGCCAGAAAATTAGGTAGCTGGGCCTGGAGCTCCCATCCATATGGGACTCAGAACAACCTATCACAAATAATTACTAGGCTGGAGCAGCTGGAGCCACCACACTCGTCATTTAGAAAAGCAGGTCAAAGTTACATGGATTCTTCTCAATTTCAAGGATTTTATCTAGTATTCATGCACTCAGAGGTTTTTATCATTTTCTTTTTTTTTTCCCTCAAACATTTGTGAGAATGTGATGCTTATGATGCTAATTTGTTAAGGCAATTTTTTTTATTTTGTCTGGAAGCCTGCAGCCATTAACCCCTTCATTACCAAAAAGAGGGGCAATGGATAGCCTGTAAAGGGTTAATGGAAGGTAATCAGAAATTACTTAGCAATATAGCCTTGAATCCTGGTCGATAGCTAGACAAAAGTATATCACAATTTTTCTTTAAAAATAAAAAAAAAATTACAAAGAGGAACTAGAGAGAGAGACAATGAGAGACAATGCGTAAAGCCCCACAAACAATATCTAATATTCTAAAGGCTGTTGAAATTTGGAATGCAAGAATCGTAATTTATTTTATCGTTGATTTTCACTCTATACCTATTTTAATAGCACTATGCTCTATAAATAGCTAAAACAATGTTTAATAATGTCATATAATGTAGTGAATGTCAGGACTCTCAGATTACCTTTATAATTTTGATTTCTTCCATTCAGCTGTTGGCCAAGAACGTTAGGCTGTTCATTAAATCAAACAAAAGGCATCCACACGCAAAAACATGGCAAGCTAACGCATACAGATACTTATGCCTATATAGACGAACAATATGCGGTGGCTATGGGTGGTATAGGGGGTGGTCTGTATCATAATTGACTCTGTGTGTCGCCATTTTAAATCTATTCATGCCACTATCACAAGAACAAAGGTTCATTCGATAAAGCAATGATTCTAAAAAAAAAATATTTAAACAATGGGTCCAGTGAAAGACCCAGAAAAATATGAAGCAATGCTTCACCTCACGATAAGCTTTACAATTAAAGAGTGCTAATGAACACTGGCCTCACCGGCTAAATTGGGAGGCATTGATTGGATTGCCTCGAACTTTGTTTTGACACCTTCGTCTTACGTGGCATTATATTGTCTTATTCCGTTTTACAAAGGAGGTATTTTGCGAGGCCCACACATGAGCTGGAGACGGCACTGCTCATGAAAGGGACTGTCAAGGCTGTGTGCCAAAATGGGTCTCATTTGGATTTCAAGAGAAGAAAACTCCTAATACATTTCATTACAATGTATGTGAACCACTCAAAAGAGGAATGGATTGGGATTTTCTTCCCTATTAATTTATTGTAATTCATTCAGTTCTTCCCTGTGTATCACAAAGACCATGTGTTTCAAGCAAGGTAACAAAGCGTTGGCTCCAATAATCAAATATGTTGTGATGTTACATACCCCTATGTAAAATAAAGGGTACTTTTATTTCTCCTTGATGACTGGGATTTGCGATGGAAAACACTGCATAATATATATATATATATATATATAGTTTTAGTGTAATGCTCATCAAAACAAAACTGCACAAATAAAGACCAAAACAGTATTAAATCTAACTAGGATGTGTTGTCGGTCACTGAAAAAGAGTTATTTTAACATAGATTGTTATCTTATTTATATAGAACCAAAATGATACTGATTGATAGTTCAGTTGTTAACATTTTTTTATATATCTCCTCAAATGCTTGTGTAATACGGATAAGGTTTGGTTACAATACAGGAGAAGCTGACTTTAGAGGCAAAAATACTCAAAACTTCTCTTGTCCATTTTCAAATATTTTGTTACCAATAAAAAGGTTTTTAACCAAATAAAAAAAAAACATTTTCATCGATATTCAAAACCGCTGTATTAAAATGGATTAGTTCATTTTTTTTATTTCAAATGCAAGTTATATTAAGACATGCATCTCATCATTGACTGTAGGAACATATTTTACAGCTTTTCACTAATTTCTGTTTGTCACCTATAATATTCCATTAACACGGTTATTTTAACCTTTTTTTTATTTTGTTAATTTTAACAAAGTTTTCTATTCAGTGTTAAGGCAATACATTTATATAATGAATATATTAAATTAAGCACATCATTTTTTGTAAATATCCTAACAAAGCATATTAATAAATATATATATATATATATATATATATTTATACACACACACACACACACACACAGATATCATCATACCTGGGAACTTCCCGGAGTAGGCTACCCGGAGCTCTCCCTCTTCTGGAGGAGAAGCTTTGTGAAGAGTTGGGGTAGGCTTGCATATTGGCCACATACAGCCTTTAATGGATGGAGAGGAGGCATGACCCAACATTGCTTCCCCTGCCCAGAAAAAGAAAAGTGACCTGGAGAAACAGGGTTTCATCTGGATACTCCGATCAAACCATATCATATGCATATCACACACACCTGTTTCTCCAGGTCACTTTTTCTTTTTCTTAATTCATTAATATTAATTCCACCTTATTTAATTCTTTTCCGACTACACTAATGTAATCAATAAAGCATATATTGTATCTAGAACATCTCTTTACAGATACCGGAACTAATTTACCTCTCTTTAAAATATATGGTGAGGCAGAGCCATAACACACGATAATCTGTAGTTACATACGATGGATATGGCTACTTATTGAATTCTATTCCCTTAGGTTTGAGCAAGTTTGATTTTGAGCAAAACCATTAACATTCATAAGGTGTTAAGTAACTAACAATCTGCCCGGGATTGGATACAGGACAACTAACAAGCCATCAGATATTCTTTTTGAATTTGTGTTTCTATATGGATATATGTTGATTATGTTAAATTGCACATATGTTAAATGCCCCTAAAATGAGTGGCACGTATATAAAAAGAGTTTTGTATTTTATGGTTAGTGCAATGTTATATTACTTTTTTTCTTTTTTTTTTTACTACATAATTGAAATGCACATATTACATAGAAACAGACAATACTTTTTTACATGTGCATTTACAATGTCGCGGTATTGAGTTATTTAAATGCACTTGTAAGACATGCTTAGATTGTAAAAATCCACTGCCTGCCAGAATATTGTTTTAGGAAGGCCAAATAATAATCAAATGGTAAGATTCAGTTATATATTAATAAAAGACAAGTTAATTGCAGAGTATTTGTAGCCACTATTTATGAATTGTGGACTATAAAAAAAAAAAAAAGTAAAACAAATTCCCGTGAATTTTCCAAAATAACATATAGAAGGACCAAGCTTACAGCCAGATGTTCTTCGGGTAACTATCCAATGAATGGTGCCATATGTAATCGTTCGCAGTCTCTTTACAGCAGGTGATACGATCTAAGAACTTGTGACTACCATTGTTTTTTTTTTATGTGGACTGTGTCATTATTTAATCTTTTTTTTCTAGACCCGTCACATAAACGTGGAAAAAATGCATCGAATATATCTGCATGAACATAGCATAAAAAGGAAAATAAATCTTTTACATGATAAATATACCTGAGAAGGTCCTAGGGTAGGCTACCCTGAACTCTCCCCCTCCTGGGGGATTGGCTTTGCAAGTAGACGGGCCTAGTTGTGAATGGGTAGGCCAGATCCAGGGCTTTTGCCCAACAGCCAATTTGCACCAAGGTCTTCCAAACTGTACATTTTGGCGAATGGGTGGAGATTATTCATTCTTCTTAGTTTTTTTGCATTAAAATCCATATTTATCAATTAAAATAAAGAACTTGTTGCCAGGAACCCTTAACTGTCATGTGAAACAAATGTAGCCACTGAAACTTTGTTGTCATAAAAAGAAAAAGTTTGAAAGTTGTTTTTTTTGGAGGGAATTGAACCTTAAGAAAAAATAATAAAATAACAGCTCTGCCAAAGTTTATTAGCTAAAAATACCAGGACGGCATCTTTAACAGCTAATACATGAAATTCACTTGTTTATTCTACGACAAGAATTCCGTCAATAAATAAAGTAAAAAAAAAAAGTGCGGTATGGAAAAAGTCGCATCAATAGTATATAAACAAAAAATAGCAGTGTTTGCCTTATGTGCTACCAGTTTATTTGGGTTGCACTGGGTAAATCACTCTTTAGAAACTTCACAGAAGAAAACAATTCTTCACATCCTAAGCATCCTAACAAGCTGGTCTCCTGCTGTACAGCTCCAGGCCCAAAATTAAGGCAAGAACAGTGCAGGGAATTTTCATCCAACATTTGTTTGGGCATTTCAAGACAAGATGCTATCTGTTCCCTTGCGCTCTGTCTGTAAACTATTTATAGCCTTGGTACTTTTCTACAAGCTCGGAGCATCTTTTTAGGAGTTTGAGACGTGTCTGAGAAGCATTTTGCAAGCTACAGTGAGAAGTACGCGGGATAAATTATAATTAACAGCAAAAAAAATGCTTAACCTTGTTAGATTTCCTCCGTGCAGACTTACTGTATTAAAAAATATCAAACATATGCTCTCAGTGCACTTTAACACCATTAACATTTAAAAATGATTGATAGCGTTACACCAATACCATTTTCGGAGTTTCAGGCAGATCTCTTTTTATGTTAATCATACACCCTGGTACTTAAAATAAAGGTTAAATAGACATAAAATCTTACAATACAAAAGTTAACAGCATATATAGCTTTTACATGTCACGTTACAGTTTCCCTTTTCCAAAAAAAAAAAATTTAAATGGATGTACAGTTTAAAAGTTTAGTCAATTTGCATTTTACTAGCATATCGGTGGATAGAATTCTGTACAAATGGGTACATTCTACGAATCCCCTGAGTAACACCGGCAGCCCCTCACACTGCTTTTTTTATATACCTGTGCAGAAGCAGACATATAAAAAAAATAATAATAAAAATACCATAAACCATTTCATCAAATATTCATCATGTGCCTGTTTCTTTAGGACACATAATTTAATCGGAATGATGCATGTTCCCGGCTTTATCTTGACAGTTCCTGTATATTCATGCAATGCCTATTAAACCCAAATGTACAGCAGGTTACTTGTTGAATTATGTATTTCAACCCCTAGAAATTACAAGGAATTTGCTAAGATCCGCACGTGGAAACATATTTCTTATATTTGTACTAATTTATTTGATCGCGTGCAATGCATGGGCTGTATTGGATTCTTACTGCAAATCTCATAAACATATGGTGCATTGGGTATTTAGCATTGTCATTAACCATCTTGTAAAAAAAAAAAAAGCTGAATCCTAAACAATAGGACCAGAGGTTTATGATTATTATTTATTGTTTTATATAGTGACATCAAATTGATCAAAATGGGAACAAAAACATAACGAAATGGTTGGGTCATATAATAAAAGATAAAAGAGGGAGAAACGTGGTGCGAATTGCTACATTTGGAGCAATCGCCATGGCAAAAATAAACCTTGCCCTTAATTTTATGGTATTCTCTCATTTACAGATATGTGGAGATTATCTATAAAGGGCCAATGTGGCTGGATCAGCAGGAACGTTTCATTGAATGTTATGGTGAATGCTCCACCATTACCACGCTGCGCCATACTGGGAGTTATAACCCCTAGTGTGTCACGAGATAAATGTGTCTGCTCCCAGGTAAAAGCCGGGGAAATTACCTTCAATGTTAAACCGCAAGACTCAATCCTGCCTTGCAAACAAGAGACACATTGAAAAAACTGATATTTTCCCAATAAATGTATTTGCTATCATTTGCCTTCTGTCTTGATAAAAGAGAGATCAATCATAAATGCTTTCCTGGTTTCTTCCAGTGCCGCTAGTGCTGCCAAATATTTTACAAAATTAATTGAAACTGAAGATTTACTGTAAAATCAGCTTAATAACATTTGACTGTTCTTGTTGTGGGTAAGGATGTAAAGAATTAAACATCAGGAAATCATCTGAAATGTTATCATAAATCCGGTGTCTGTAATTCCCCTAGCACTTTGGGGCCCTTTGTTCAATTAGAGCATTAATGTATAAAATAAAGAATAAATTCCTTTTTTTTTTGGACGTTGGTTGAGAGATATGATGGATTCCACTGACTAAAGCAATTGCATCGGTTGTCTAAATGGTGGTGATGTCAATGCGGCATCTGTGTTTATCTTTTCATCTTGCCCATTCTAGAACACACAAATCAAATGTTTGAAGGACATTTCACTGACCTGTTACGGCCCTTCAAACACAATACTGGTATTACTCATATAAGTGCCACATTTTGTACCAAGAATGCTTCATCAGCGACTGTTTTGCGACATCTGGCGGTTCCCGGCATTTATTAAAACAAAACATTAAAAAAAAAAAAAAAAAGCTGTCTTTAAAACGTCGCCATACTTGAAAATTTAGTCCAAAAGGCTTTAGTCCCCCCCACTAGTGGGGGGACAAAAGCAGCCTGGTCTGTAGAAATACTATTTGGACTGCCATGAATCCATATAGTGCAAAGGTCACAGATCTTGAGCTGGCATGACATGGCGACAATGGGACACTTTTCAGACAGGAGCTGACCCGGTTTGAATATAAAAAGCACCATGATTACATGTTCCCACACATTTAAAACTATAGATATAAAGCAACACATGAGACATTCAGTTTAAACGCCTGCCCGTGAGATCAGGACGATTTAACCCTTTAGCTTAGCACAGAGCTTGTAACGCAGATGCGTAGACTGCTGGCTAGATGCTATTTAATTGTGCTTGTCTAGTTGCTACAAGACAAATACAACAATGCAACGCGTTCGGCTAATAATAAAAAGCTGCACAAGAAAGAAATTAAACAAATTCTATATTCCCTTGATATCTTATCCCTTCCGATTTCTATACGTTCATACATAAAATATAGATGAAGAATGAAAACACTGTACTGTATACGTCTTGCCGAATAGAAAAGAAAAAAAAAAAAAGACTGACCTCTCTAAGAAACAGCAGGGCAAGGTATTGTTCTCAGCAGAAACCATAATCATTCCATTTTAGACGACGACTGCTACGGATTTACCCTTTCATTTTGCAGTTTTAAGATAGAATTTAACAAAGTCACGCTGTGGATGTAATATCCCCTTCTATTTACTCTTTGAATTTTGAGTAGAAGCCATTGTACTGTAGCTTTTATATCGATGTGTCTTTTCAATGCCCTTTAGAAAGCAGTTACCAGTTTTTAATTTTCTCTTAATCTAGAACACACCATCATTCTCAAGTGTTCGTTTGCCAATATAAGGAGTATGATCTTCCATTGTTAACATGGCAGATTATTAACACTTATTATCATGATTGCGCTGCTATCACAAGGGATCTGTTCAACAAGGGATTCCTCCGGTATTAAGCCTATGGCAGAACGCCATGTTAGGCAGGACCTTAAATTATTATAGGTTAATGATACATAATATTGAGGGAAATATGGGAATATTATTTAGCTTGCCTAGAAATGAAATGCGTAGAAACTAGAGATTCTTTGTAATACTGGCTATTCTGTAATGTGTGTATAGAAATACATATACACATTATATACACAAAGATAGAATTGTTTAAAGATACTGTAAACTTATCTGTACAAATATAATCACTTTTTGAAAATATAAAATAAATAATTATAACTGGATAAACATATATTGAATATTTATAAAATATTTTCACTTTTGACACATTTCATTGTAAAGTACATATTTAACTCCACAGTTAGCATGGAATTAATTTACTCAAACACAGAACATATAATATAGTCCTCAACACGATTACAATAACAACAACAATATAGTAAAATAATGCAATGGGACTAAACAACGCCCGACGCTCACATGCTCATAAAGTACATGTTATATTCATTTAATGTTTGATTTGCAACCCTTCCTTTAAACAAATGTATGTTTAAAATAAGAAGAAATCATATGCCTACTTTATAATTAGCTCTTCTTACGTTCACTTGGACGTGTTCTATTTATGGCTTGAGAAGGTTCTGACAGCAGACCCTCATGAAGTGAAAGGGATTCTGTGGCAATGATGCATTTTATTCTTTGTGTACTAGCCAAGACAGGCCCAGGGGTACATAGCATGAAAAGATAACTGAGGATAAAGACTAGTCAAGGTCCACCCAAATCACCTCTTATGCTGGATCAACTGCAGATTAGCGTTTTAAGGAAAGGTGGCTATGGAGTAAAGAATAATGTAACGTTAACACAGACAAAAGGTCATCTGGGCTCCAAGCAGCCATGGCTCCTTACATGCACACGCTTTACTATTGGTAACAATATATAATAGTTTTCTTCTTCTATCTCTTCTGGACCAGATGTCTAGTGGTTTCCCTGTTCATCAAGCAAACTCATGACTTCCCAAGTCACATCCCTAGTTAATCTAGTTGCACTGCGTGAACTACCTAATGATGATTGGCTTTGTTGTTTAGCCTTAAACCTTGGTTCTTCATTATACCTCTTACTACTTGGGCGCTGAGACAGCTGCCTATGTCACCTATATGCAAAAACAAAATACTGTCTGCGCTTCTCACCCTAATAAAGTTGGCAATAAATATATAAACATAATATAAATGAGAGGTTTTGGTTATATGAATTGGCCAAAGCATAATTAAGCTCACCCGCCACGTCAAGGCACACTCTCAATAGGGCGAGAACCTACTCTCACCTCCTACATAGTGGGCACACAAAGCAGTTTATACGGCTACCAAAACCAGATTAATGTGTTGGGGGAGGTGCAATTAAACCTCCTCTCCATTAACCCCTGGACAGCGAGCTGCAACCAGACTGATGAGGAGCCAACAACCTCAAATATGTGCAAACAGGGAAAAGAAAAATGTCAGTGCGCTAAGCTATATGGTAAGACTATTGTAACAATATGTTTAGAAAAGTGCCTAGAAAAGTATAAACACTACACTCTACAGTAAAGGGGTCATGTAGAAATAAAATTGGCATGTGTAACAGACCAAATGACACTTAGAATCAAATAATGTCAGAAGAAAAGAGAAATTGGGTACATTGCAAAATATTTATCTTCTTTTGTTTTTATGGACAAAATCTTGGATCATTGTGAGGGATTTGTGGCACATTATTCTGTATGGATACCTCATACTTGCTGATCTCCCAGGTGACCTATTAAATATGCAGCGCACCGCAGAGCCCCCAGTTTTGCGGCTGCCGGTGTAAGTCTAGATGGACTAGGCTGGAACATGCCACTAGTGACATGACATCAAATCCAAATACATAAAGAATATATGATTTAAAGAATACACAATGGGTAATTTTAACATTACTACTAACTGCACAACAAAGCCTCAAGGTGGCACTGATCTTAGATACAGCAAAACACTGATAGAGTCTGGGATCCAAACGCTTTCCTTCTGTGCTCTGGACTTGATTCACCACAAAGTATCTTAATTCACAGTTTAAAATGCATTTAAGCAGAACCTTGCGACTTCTTTCCTCGTGGGCTACAACCACAACAGACAAGCAATGATAACAGTAGATGGATTTTAAAAGCCCAGATGTTATTAATAAGGGGAGGAAGAAGACATAATTACACAACTAAAAATATCAGTTCAGAAGTATTTAAAAAAAAAAAAAACAGGTAGGCAGGTATGACCAATTATTTTTTTTTAATAAAATCACTATTGCATAAATAAGGGCATCCTTTAACGTTGCCTAAACCAATGGGAACAATACAATGCGTTAGAGATATTTTTATAATGTCATGTAGCTGATGGTGTAATTTTTTTTGTCTTAATTCTTTAATATTGTACATAGTGAACCGTTACTGAATAATGTGCTAACATCGAGTCTGGTGGCTTTTCAAGCAGTATAAAGGATTTTTTTTCAACCCACTATAGGAATTTAAATCAGAACAAAATTGTTTAAAGTAGAACAATGCTGTTTTTTTCATTAATTGAGACGCATTTCATAGAAAATGAATGCCTGTCTTCTGTCTGAATGTACTCTGCAAGGTTTAACTGTACATTGTATTAATTTTCTCAATTTTTCCAATTCGCTGTTAAATTGCCCATATAATTATCTCAGGAGAAATCATTATGTCCCTTTTATTGCTAATTTGATTATCTCTTTAATGGCTAGAGTTTGCCTAAATTTAATTCTTGTAAGTCAACTTTGAATGTGCTGCACATTTAGGGCAGCCATGTCTTGCACCCTTGAGGCAGAGTACAATTCACAAATTTCTGATTGTATTCACCTTGGATTGCAAACGTAATGCAGAACAATTTAAGTTAATATAATCAAGCAAATGGCAGATTGTAAAGACACATGCTACAGGTGAGCAGTCACACGCTGAAAAACGTGCTGCTCAGTGGGCTGGTTACAAGGGAGATCTCCCCTACTGGCATATTTATGCTATGGCAAAGCATGTTGTACCTTCTGAGCAGAGAGACATGGTATAAGTTCACATCCTGGTGCTCTCCTAGGATATATTGTTTTATTATTGTATTATTCCTAAAAAAAAAAAAGGTCTAGAACGCCACGACAGAACATTGCAGGACCACGTAACACAAAAGAAGCCTCTGAGAATTTAAAGGGATGAGGGGAGGGAGAGGAATGGAGGGAGGACAGAGAGAGTAAAATGGGGAAAGGGAGTAAGAGCAGGGAAGGAGGCAGACATGGTGGTAGAGAGTGAGATAGATGATGACATGGAGTGGCTATGTATGTATGTATGTTAGAGTGTATGTGTGTATTAGCATGAGTGTGTAAGGGTGTATTAGAAGGAGTGGGTGTTAGCATGAGTGTGTGCAAGTACTGTATGTGTTAGTGCGTTAGTGTATTTATGTCTGCCTATGTGCTTGTTAGTTTCTGGGAAGGGTCAAGGGGAAGATTGGCCACTTGGCTTTACCTGCTGCCTGGGCCAGAAGTTACCGGCCCTCCTCAGACTACCAGATTTATATATATGGTTTGAGCATTTAAAATACTAGATAAAATGGGAAATATGTACAAACAGAAGAAATCGCTTTAATAAAGTTTGGCATTAGCAATTTTTTCAATATGTGGAAAATTTGCAAAAAATGCCATCCATTCCAATTTAAATTAAAAAAGGGGTTTAACAGTACAAATATGTTTTACCATGCATTTGGCGCACACACAACATAACTTTCAAACAGCTTTAGTATAAGCCTTGAATCACATTGCTAAACTATGGAGACCAAAATGTCCACAACCATGATAATTTCATTAGTGTCAAAACAAGGTGAGTCGATTAGTGTATGTAGATCGTTAGCTCATAAGATCAGCACCCTCTTCTCCTCCTGTTTTTTAATTCCTTTTTAATGTTAATTCTCAAAGTCTTCCTGTTGTAAGAGTGCAACATAATCTGCTGGCACTCTATAAATACAATATAACAAAGTAGTAATATTTAGTATAACATACAGTTATGTATAGCACATGCATTAATACTCAAAATTACTGGAAAAAAACTGACGTGCATGCCACAGTTTTCCATAGGCTAGTTTGATTACACCAGGCTGCAACTGAAAGATAATACATGTACCTGTACCTATATGAACGTGCAGCCAAAATCAATTGTTCACCTGCATGCTTTTTTCACTAACCCACAAAACATACAGACAATTAACGTGTAATCATTCCCAGCTCTGGCTACACTGGTTTGGCTATAATGACTATGGATGCGGAAGGTCCGGTGTCTATGCACACCGTCTTCATTGGGACGTTTGAGTTCTGCATAACTCACAACTTCTAACTGGAACCAAATCCTAAGCCGTACCCACTTCTTTACTTTATCCAACCAACCTAAAAGCGAACTCTCTACAATATTTATGTCCTTACCCACATTCAACCAGCTGATTAGGACTGATTTAAGCAAGCTAATTAAGTGGTAGTCATAGTCTGTCAGTAGGCATATGATGATGGTCTGTGCTTTGGATGTGACTTTCACAGTCCACTGACAGCGTGCGAGGAAGTCACTACACCTGTGATGCTACGACTGATTAATGGGTCCTTCAAAATGTTGCCTGGCCTCTTTTTTTTTAAGCTCCGACGGTTTGTTTGCCCTCTGGAGCAGCCCTTTGCAAGGTACGTTGCATAAAACAAATTTCACCTGTCTTACCTGACTGCCATGACAGCAGCTGACAATACAATATGAATCCTTTAGCGCCAATAGATTTACAGGCTGTGTACGAGCTCAATATGTCATTTCCCAGACAAGTGAAAATGTAGGCAAAAGTCGACAAAAAAAGACTCACTAAAGCACCATGAATTCAGTTTTGTCATAACCCGTCAATCTAAACACTATCATAAAAATTCAACCCCCCACCTCTATTACATACAGCATTGTGTCACCTTGCCGAGTGACAAGCTCAAAACCAGGCATTAGAGACGAGGGAATCTGTGCCTATTATATTGGCGCCTTTCCACTATAGTCATTCTTTGTTGGAGGACTAAGGTTTTGCTCTCTTTCTGTCCTTGATAAAATGCAATTGTCTTTTAGTCTCAAGAGTCTCTGAGCTTATATTCCAAAATGTTAAAATGTTTAAGTACAAAATGACAAAAGTGTTCTTCCATTACACAAATAAACCGCAATACTGGTGTTGTTTATGTTAAATAACTGAAAGTAAAAATGTGTATTCTTAAATTATACCGGTATTCTTGCAATATATTAGGATTTTATTAAATAAAGCAGAATTTTACAAGAGATCCCACTTAGAGAGTTCAGTCTACATGATAAAGGGTCATCCGTGGAAAGTTTCTCCAGGAAGAAGGGCTGAACTGGCTCTGCATAATACATACTTCAATCGTTAAGGTGACTCAAGAAATCTCCTTGATTTAACTATGCATTATGTAGAGTCAACTAAACGCTTCTTATAGGTTAACCTTACGGGTCAGCTCTGTCTAATGCAAAGTAGATATAGCGAGTTGGAACTGCAACTCTTCTACAAATTGAAGTGTAAAACTCCGCTGAATAAACCTCTACGGTTCTCCCAGTGGGTATGTGTTTCCTGGAAGAGTATACGATCATCGGAGTGGTCTGAAAATGTGCCCAGTAGACTCATAGGACTTCCACCCTCAAAATAATTCTATATCTGTATTCTTCAGTCCCATGGTTTGGTACAATGACAATTTCCAAGTAAATATTATTTTCTATTTTAACCAAACAAAATCGAATCGGGTGAACTTTGAAGTGCCACACTTTCCAAGCAAGCCCCATTAAAGCACACAGATCGTTTTGCGTGACCTTTTGCTCTTGAGATCAATCCCTGCTGAAGTATCTCATAGGAAGAGTGGATTCACAAGCATGACTGTGCAAGGTATTCCCAAATTATATATATGATTAGCTTCCACCACACTCATGGATTAAAGAATTCTGCCAGTGACACATTATCAATATAATATTATAATATAATCAATTTGTAATATTATTAACTCTGGGTTGTTATTGTAGACATTTTGCATACCTGTGTTGAAGCAGGGCACTGAACGTTACTGGATTCACATCCAAACAACCAGGAAGCAGTGTAGACCAGTCACAACACCATTCATCTGAAGTACTCTGTTGATATATGTGAAAAAGGCCGTGTTAGTTATCAATCATAGCTATTATTATCGCTAATTTCCCAGTGATAGACGAACTAATAAGGAGAAAAAAGAGGACTTGGCCTGATGGCATAAATCAAATTCAGAGAAGCAGGGTATTTTTTTTATTTCAATAAGACAACAATTAATTTACAGATCCACTTAGTGATTTAGTCATTATTTATTAAAAGATAAATCAATTTCCCACCACATTCCAACTGTTAATGGCATCCTGCCCAACTACTTTGTCTGAGACCTGAAGTCTTTGTTTGAAAGGAGAAATAAATGACTACTCTGAGTGTGTCTTAACAATTTACATTTCCTACTGTCAGCAACTAGTTTACCAAGAATGAGGGCAGCTAGGATTTATGTTACATGATGTATTTTAATTACAAGCTGTTTATGGTTCTTATCTTAAACGGGTTCCACAATGTAAAATAAACAGATGGTACACATACATATTTGTAAGCATGAGAAGCACACGCATTCTTGGTATGTAATGCTGATTGCATGAGAAATAATATCCCTTTGGTTCGTTCCAAAATAATTGCACAAAAAATTGCAAAAAAATAAAAACATTTTATTAAAAAAAATTGTTATTAATTTAATAATAGAAGTTTAGTCTGTCATCAAAATGTAAGTAACAAACTATAAGGTAAGGCAATGTGTACACTCGTACGTATGCAAATAATACATATTGTGCAAAAAGTAACACTGAAACCACATTGAAATAGGTATTTTGTGGTTTATCATTGTAATGTAATTTTTTAATTAATAGAAATGTAAGTTCAAACATGAATTTGTTCTCTGCTATGTCTGTTAGGGTTAATGTAGTTAAAAAAAAACACCACAAGGTCATACAGATCATACAGTATGGAGTGGGGTCTCCATTTCATAGGAAACAGAACTGCAAAAGAGGGTGCAGACACTATCTGAAATATAAAAACTATTAAGAGGAAAGTTTGCTTAAAATAACATGGCCAACTACAGTATATCTATATATGAGATACTGTACATGTTGTGTATAAGGGACACCCATACATATATATATATATATATATATATATATATATATATATATTTATATAAGTGCATGTTCTAAGTATTTTATATGATCTGTTTCATTTTAAGGCGTCTGTATCTTGTGTGAGGCTAGCAAGCGTTTCTTGCAGGAGCTTTCCATGGTCTTTTCACTTGGTGGTGATACATTTTGGATGTGCTCCTGTTTATGCAGCGGTAGTGCACTTGGCTGGTGGTGCCATAGCTAATCATTGTCAGTGCATTAAGTGTTAATTATGTGCTGAATATGGCTGTTGTCTATGCCATTCGCCATGTTTGTGATGGTACATCCTCGTAATTTTAGCTGTTGTTGGTCTATGCCAGCGCTCACAACTGTACTGACTTCAGAAATTGTCGACACAAAATAATTAAACAAAATAAATGACCTTCGACATAATCTGATCACCTATATATTTGGCATAAAAATCATTTCACATAAAATGTCATTCGTTGTCCAAATGTTAGCATTCAATGCAATACGGAAGACATCTTGTTCCCTGTCACTTTTTGATTAATAAGGGTAAGAGGAAAAAAGTATGATCGTGGTGCTACAGAATTTTGCGTTTCCTAGGCATTTCTTCAAGGTCCTATTTGAGCATGATAATGATAAATGTAAAATAGATTTGATTTGAAATGCAATGTTTTATTTATATCTTTAGTGGACCTTGAAGTCTTTCTGTCTTTCCCTTGCATCCAGATACAGAGATACAGCATTTGGCTAAGCGTGTTGATCTAAGCATCTATTACTCTGTAATACAGGGATGTGTCAGTTTGTCCTTGTTATTTTGCCCTGTTTAATGTTGCATGGCGTTAGCAAAAGTCCAGCCTGAACCGATTAGCCAGGACTAAACTCTACGTTTCCTCTGTAATACTTCGTGGATAGTCTCACCGGGGGGGGTATGTGTTAGTTTTCCAAGCTTCCTTCAAAAGTCATTTTAATAGGAGTATGCCTTGTGCATGGTTATTAAGTGTATGATGTACCTTTTAAATGTTGGAACTTCAAGAATATACCAGCTACTGATAAAATGAAGTGCGCTCAACACGTAACAGCCTATGAAGGCACTTTAGGGCACCGGCCCACCAGGCTTTTGCCCCATTTGTCCAATGGCTGGTTCAGTCCAAACCTTTTTGATATCAAGAATCTTAATAAATAAAATATGCCATCAAACTATAACCCTCATTCCATGCACCTGCCCTCCTGCATGTCTTAAACCTTGGCATATGGACACAAAAGTTTTAAAGTCAAGATCATACCACGATTGACTGGAAGTGGAATCTTTCTCACATTTCCATTCTACAGTAGCTGTGAAAAAAAAACACTAAATAAACAAGGTATACGATGTCCTAACCATCTGGTTAGGCTGGTATAAAAAGCACCTGGTGAAATCTTGAATATATACCTTTACAGGAATTATATACAAGCTAGTGATAAAGTGTGAGTGCACACTAGAAATAAATGTGAGTGAAATGCAGTTCCTTACTCCCTGTTACCTGAGCTAGTAGAGCTTCATTGGGAAGAGTGAACATGCGCAGAGGGTTAAAGCGTAACTCCTTTTCTGTGCTGGTCCACACCATTTGGAAAGCTCCTGGTTGCAGTGAGCCCTTCTCTGGATCCTTGACAGATATCATCTCATTCAGACACTCCTAAAGAAAAAATATGATTTTTATACAACTGTAAAAAGGTATATAAGTAACAGTACTTTAAGCATTGTTCTCACATTCTAAAGAGCACCTTTTAATATGGATCTCTTGTAGGATATTCATCACTGCAAAAGGAAAATCATACTAGATGATTACATCGTAAAAGAGTAACAATACTATTGATTGGGAAATGAAATCAGCACAAGGAGAAAAAAACATTTCCTTTTAATTCTCCATTTTTAAGTTATTTTAAGACCACGTCAACAGAATATCATTTTAGTCTGTTATGTACGACACTGCAGAAAGTGCTGGCCCATTTTTAAACAAAATATGATAAAATAATAAAGCTGCCAGAAGAGAAGGGTTCAAAAATGCTTATTATAAGGCTTTTGTCCCAACTTATCAGCTTCTTTACAATTCTGACGATAGTAAATATGGATACTCGGAGGGCCTTTCCTATATACAGGTTTACATTTTATTCTAGCACTCGCACAAAGCGATTAGCATAAAAACAATATCTTATACATATATATATATATAGGCAAAGCATGTGTGCTGAATCTGCAGAAATACAGAGCTCAACGGATACCTAGAATCATTCACAGCTCCTATGTTAGCATTTCATGTTTGAGATTAACTATAATAATGCCTCGCTTTGAAGTAGATGTTGAATTGCAACATTCAAATAAATAAACAATAACTTAGACAATGCCTACCAAACGCAAATAATCCGATTATAAAGCAATGCTGAATCTGCTATTGGCATAGAAAAATAAATGGCAGGACCACCTCTACGATCGACGCTCAGCTGCCAGCACACTCCGCTTCAACCCAGTACACACCTAATTGCTCGGCAAAAAGGCACTTTCCCTACCTCATTGAGCTGGATGATATGATACATTTGCCTCAGGAACTCACTGCCACCTGGTTTGTGGCAGATATTCAAGACCATCACGTTTATTTTCTGCTCAGTCAATTTGAACCGGCCATGGTCTTCCTGTAGAGCAAAGTCACTAGGAGAAGAATAGAAGAATAGTTGCGTTATTCAGGCCAAACTCAAAGTGTATAGTCAGCTCGCTTGTGTGTCGATGACGCCGCCTGCAATGAACCGAACGTAACGTGGAATATAAAAAGTTAAGCCACACTGTCGGCCGGCAGCTTTGCAGCGCAGCCATATTTTTCCTGACTCTCTGCTCGCTTCTCTTTCCGCCTTCCGGATGACAATGTACGTGATCCGGCATTAATAAAATTACTGCTGTTACAAGTTAAATATGTTGCTTAGTCCAATATTTGGAAACGACTTAAAATGCAATAACGTGTGTGTGTGTGTGTGTAATTAGTATAATCACATACTTCTAACGGAGCTGAGTGTACTTACGCATACAAAAGAGAAAATCGGCGTGCTAGGTTACCGTCAAAAGGGCAGCTTTCACAGAAAGACCCCGTTAAACCAGTCCGCTTCTGCCAACTTCACTTGCCTGCTGTTTTAGCCTTTGCTATACACTGTTTTATTATTATCCTTGTTCTTCTTATTAATAAGGGAATTAAATAAGGTGCAACCCACAGCCGGCATTGTCTTCAGCCTTCCCCAGCATTGTGTCTCCAAAGACCATTGTGTGCGTGTGAACCCCTCTTGGTTTACATCTTTCACAAATATGTAATATTTCAATATAAATGTCACATAACAATTGGTTGAACACAAAGTTGCAACAACAGAATTTTCTCCCCAAAGTCCAATAGCCCCACTTATACTGTGTATTATATATTAGTGTCGTGTATGTGCAGGACCCCAGCCCCATCCCTTTTCATGGTAATTACTGGTAAGACTGGTATTACACCAGCGTGAAGTCCTGTACCTTTTTATTAGACTGGCACATGGGGCAGAGAGTGTGAAGACTCAGATGCCTGCGATTTTGTTGGCTCACCTGGCCCTGAATGTATTTGTTTTATTACTTCCACTCACATCACCTTAATCCTAAATCAATAAATTATTTTTAAAACTGTTCTTAATGTTTTCATAATCCTACATATTAATCCGTAAATAATTTAAAAACGCAGCCACAAAGCCCCTCTCTGCGCTCCCTCGGTGCGGTGTTCAAACGACAGATAACATGAAACTTTATTTTTTAAATTACTAAAAACGTGCAGCAAAACTAAAATCCAGAATCAAGGTGCGCCGTGATAGTGTCCTCCAAACTCTAGAAACATTTCCTTGATCGCTCCGTGATGTCCTATATAAGCGGATGCTATAGCCGCGCAGGCCTTTTGGTGGAATTAACAGGAGGATTTACGGCTGTTCTTTTCCTCGCAGGTACAAGCTACATTTCTTCTTTTTTTTTTCATGAGGATGACATTGAAAAAGTTGAGGGTCCTCTGACAAAGGAGTGTATCACCCAAATTGTATCCTTTCCTGTCCATCACTTTGCAGGTGAAGCAGATGATTGGATTCAGTCAGCACTATGATTAATGAGTTCCTCTCTGGATTTGGGACAGCTTATCAATCATATCATTAGGGAGAATGTGCCCTGAAAGAGGCAGACCTCAGCCGAGGAATAACTGCATTCATCTTCATCTATATATGCACCCAGCCAGCCAAATCAGGGTCACCATGATGAAAAACAATAATCTGCAACGCCACAAATTACTTTGCAAAGACGGACACCTTGCTTAGTGTTTTCGGGCAGCGTGTTCCCGACTATATAAACGGACTGTTTGTAGGCTAGATGTTACTTTGAAATGAAGGTTATTTTAATGAATAGGAATGTGTTTAGACGGGACACAAGGCAAGCAGTGTGTACAGCCGCCCCTTCCGACACCTGGGGGTAGGTTTTCTTAATTTAAATGACATCAGTGTTTGTAAATGAGCAGCCATTTGACTGATCATCCATTTCTAGGTATTTCTAGGTTACACGTGCACCGTGCAGTCAGCTGACCTGCAGGGGTATTTAATAGACAGAGGCAACAAGTAAAGATTTGAGTAAGGATCTAGAACTCAAGTAGTGAGCAGAAGGTCACAGCCATGTCTTTTGACACTGCAGTTCCACTTATTGAAATATATCACGGTCGCAGCCCCCCCTCTCCTACAATGTATTTCTCTGTGTTATACTCTGCAAGTAATCTGTGCCATGTACCTTTCCGGTGTCAGTGGCCTGTTTAGCAAGCCAGCATGACATTGAGCCAGACAGGAGCTGGGGGGCTTCATTCCCGAAAGGCACCGGGAGCAGAATACACTCACTTTCCCAGCGCATGAAGTGAGATACCACTTGTTGACCAGTCGGACAGTGATTAGTGAAGCACACATGGTTTGCTTTACTCATTCTTTACCAAACACTCTCATATAGCACATATATGACCAGGGCAGTAATACTATAATTTTACTAAACAGAACAATAAGTAACAAGTCATATCCATCTCTATATCAGATGTACCTATTGTCCATCATGGCTCCTGAACTCTGAGATCGGGTTAATAGTTTTAATTCTAATCAGTAAAGGAAAGAGGGATATTTCACAAGAGGTATGAGTCACATATTTGCACAGATGTATGTAAAAATAATAAAGTTTTAAGATACCATTTCAGTACAGGGGGTAAGGTTTCTTGTAGTCTCCAATACTTATTCAGCACCGGTAAGTACAGAAGCCCAGAACCTGGGGTTCACAGGTTATAGTCCGAAGATTTAAATTATTCTGTAGTTATATAGGTCAGATTTGTTCTTGAATATCAATTTCATGTTAAAAGATAGGTGACATAATAATAGACATTATAATAGACGGACAGATATGATGCTACTGAAGTGAAAAAATGCTCTTTCCAGGTGTATGAAATGAGTAAATACCACTGAAAGCTGTAGATAACATGTCGTTCAGCAGCGATTGGTAGCATGCCTTTTCCTGCTGACATACAGCTTGTACAGGGAGTCATAGCACTATACAGCTCGATTCAGCCAAAAAATCGCATACTATTTCATAGCACTTTTACTAAAATAAATACAAATGAGTGAACGCGGAGGACACATCTAAAATCCATGATGCTAACTGAATGAGGTTATGCTGAGGTTCCTTACATCTCTGTACTTCCAGAATCAACATTTATCAAAGTTTTTTTTTTTTTTTTTTTTTTTTTCTTACTGGTCTTTGGTAACAAACAGGCTTCATATCCACTGTCAACTTTTTAAACTAGCACTAAGGAGAACACATCTAGGTACAATTTAAGAACCAGATCTAGCTGGAATTTAGGAGTCAGATTTTCAGAGATGAACATAAGGTGGCACAAAAAAACAAAACATATAAATGTACTTGCAGCTAACATTAGTTGTATATTTTGTTTTTTATTACTTTTCACTGTTGGTCACATCATGTTTATCCTTTTTAAATGTGTTGTCTATTGGTTTTATTTTTTAATTTATTGATTGATCTTCCTTAGAAGAATGCTTTGAGATGCAGTGCATACATAAATGTTCCCACCCTACAAGAAAGAAAATATTAAGTAATCTTACCCTTCCATGCTCAACATTTTAGCTTTTTTCAATTGGTTTTCGATCCATTTTGGTTGTGTTTTCTCAATGTTTTCTAAGACTTTTTGTGCAACGTTATTGGCTTCACTGATGTTTTTTCCAATTGTCTTCTCCAAGCATCCACCAATGGCAGTAAGTTTCTCTTTACTCCATCGAGACAACACGCAACATGTCAGGCGTTCTACAGCCTCTCCGTCTTCTAGTACACGACATATAATGCCAATTAAGTTGCCAACGAGTATTCCTGTCTCTTTTAGCACAGAGTACTGTTCTGATATTTTTCTCTCGGTGAACAAGTAGAAGTATTTTATTGGAGGAGGCAGGCATGCAATTATTGAAGGAAGCTTGCTGAGAACAATGGAAACTGCTTCCGCTGTCAATCTTGTGATGCCTTAGATACAAAAATGAAAAAGAATTGTTAATATTTTGCTACAATGTTAAGATGACACATGGGAACCATAACTTGTGATGTAAGGAAGCCAACATTCCTGCTCAGGTTGGCCTTTCTAGATTAGTCTACTTAGCTATATCAGAGACCGAAATTTAGGCATTAGGCTATCCTGAGCTCAAAGCAAGGACGATGACACAAAAAAAGGTTTGAAGTTTTGCAGCATGTAGAAAAGACTGGATCATTAGACGGACTGAAAAGATGAAGAACAGATGTTTCTATATTTCCACAGCTATCTGATTAGAGAATTCATAGCCCTCTCGGTAAACTGCACCTCTTAAAAGTTATCTTGTTTGAGACAGGCTTCACAAATAATCAGTTGCTCTGCTTGATGTGAACATTACTGTAATATATTTAATATTGCCCAACACCTCCTCAATATTAGGCTTAGTTTTTTCTATAATTATTCTGCCATTTCCTTCCAAATTACAGCTTCTTCCATTAAATTTTCATTAAGATTTATCTAGCACCCCCTCAAAGAAATAACTTCCTTAGGGAAGGTTCCTTTTCAGGCCAGTCCAACTCAGTATCATATATAAAATCATTGTCCTAGCATGTCCTTCTCTTGCCTGTTTTGCTCATTATCAATGCAGAAATTCCTTCAGTATGTTAAAATCTTTTCAGTATGGAAAATCCCTTTCCATTCAACATTCAATGAAGAATCCCATCTACAACTTTAAAGGTGGATTCCAACATTTTTTTAATCATTACTAGTATCGGATTAAAAACCAGTTTTCAGAAATATTGTGCCGTTTAATGAAACTGTTCTAGCTCTGTATGCCCATCTACTTGACAAACACCTAGAATCCTTATCATACTGCCTGTGGCCAATGTCTCAATGTTAATCACATTAATATATGCTGTGGTATTTTGGTCAACTGAATTAATGTGATAAACTCCAGCTTTTTCTGTCCTTGAAAAAACAATATATAATGGCGGATATACTAAAAAAAAAAAAAAAAAAAAGGAAAAGCATGGTTAAAGAAAACGCAAAAGGAGGTTAAACTTGTGGATAGAAGGGAGAAATCAGTTATTTTAGGAGAAGCTGCAGCGGAATGCCCCCTCTATGGTCCATTGTGTCACTCTACTCTCCAGTCTGTGGCAGAAAAGTATATCATGTGCCACATCTCCGGCATCGGGTATAAGTGGGGAAAGGAGCAAAAGGTATGCATTTGCAGGGGGAAATCGTAGAAATTGAAAGGGGCATCTTTCATCCGATAGTTGCAGTTTCCCTTTAAATGATACATAAAGACAAGATTCAGAGCTTGTGATTCGAGGGGTGTGCTGCTGCAAGTAAGTGCCCTGCCTAATACACAGTTATAAAACGGTGAGATCAAAAGCAGTAAATTGCTTACATTTCGAAGAACTGTTCTTCTTCGTTTTTCTTGGCACAAAATTCCATTTTTCGGGTACTGCCTTGAGCAGACTTTCAGGAACAATGTACTTGTGTCCCTCCCGATCCACCGGGTCGCAGGATAGAACGAGTGAGGTTACCTGCTTCACTGTCCCCACAACAGATCTCATCAGGGTTCTATTCAAGTATTTGATCACCTGGGGCAAGGAATTTCTGTGATCATGATCTGTGAAAAAGATTGATATTCATGAATTATGCTGGTGGACCATGACATCAGGAAGAAGATTGTAGAACCATAAATACTGGAACACAAACCGGTTTAAAATCTGTTGATTCATCTATGGTTTGTTCTTTTCCTAAACGGTCGGTTTGCTTTATATATATATTTATATATAAATATAGGCTATAACATTTTAAATAAAACCAATGTTAAATAAATATATATATATATATATATATATATATATATAATTTATTTAGAGATGAAAAAACGTAAATAAAAAGAAAAATGAATGATACACTTGTTGAAGTTTGTTGAAGGTGTAAAATATGGCGTAACTAAAGAAGGAATAGTTTAGTTACACTTTTTCCTTTCTGCATCCCATGCTTCATTAAAAACCTCCTATTATTCAGCCACCTTCTAATTTGTTTTTTCTGTCTTCTGTTTTTGTTGTAGTCTGCATTGGTAATGACTATATGAGGATAATGAGAATAAATACTCATAGTCTCCTTTTTTCAAACACCCCTTAAATATCGGCCGTTTCCTTTTTCTCTCTCTGGCAGGCACTTTGATCACTCCCATTGATCATAGCTTATAATTAATCAACACTAAAAATTAGTCCATTTTATTTTTCTTACAGCTAACAAACAAGCGTACATTGATTTTCCACAAATTAGCAAACGACAATATCCAGTGTAGGGTTTCCATATTTGATCTTTCTGAAAAAAAATGTTACCGCATGTTATGTTTGTCCACTAAGCTATCTCTATGCTGGAGAGACGGGCACAGTATTGCACTGCTAACGCTTCAGGTACTAATATAAGTCAAATATATGGTCAATCTACTAAATCTACTTAGATTGGAAAATCAGATGCAATGAATATTACTCCACTAGAAAAATGTATCACAAGCGAGTTACAGAAGCAAGAAAGCACTGTGAGATCTGACATGTAATAGTATGCAGAGTGCAAAATCTAACACACTGTAAGCCATCTGGGCTCAAGAAGTGTAGCCTTTGAATAAGACAGTGTTTTCTACTTGCTCCCCCTTCCATCACATCGAGTGCCACGTCTGACGCACTGCAAACTGGAGTTGTGCCTTTTTGCATCTCTGTGACAGCTGCTGCATTTCAAATTCCACTTCTCTGATGGACTCTTTCTGGCTTGGCCAACGTACACAGATGGAGCTCTGGTCATTTAGACTGATCATTTCACTCACTCGTAACCAAAGTCCTTACAGTGACTCAAATGCATTTATAATACTCTGATTGTCTGATGGAACGTCACTAAGTTTATCGGTTCTGTCCAACGTTCTGATGGGAGTCATTCATATACTTTGAATAGGCATACAGCTATCTATCCCGAATCCAAGATAAGACCAAGGACTGATTAAGGTCTGAATATTTACATTAGGAAACATGGGCAGACTAGAGGGACTGAATGCTTCTGATCTGCTGTGAAACTTGATGGTTACGGGATATAAGCAAAGCTGCCACGTACTAAGAAATACACACGATGCACAATTACTCAAGTGCAATCATACCTATCACTAGAGTTAGTGAGGCATTCTACCTATCAACAGTCAACCTATAACCCCTAAATGTTTGTAGAACTACAACTCCCACAATGCCCAGCTAGCCACATCACTTCTTTAGGATGGTTAGTGGTGCCGGCTGACTTTACACAGGTCCTGTCTCTCAGAGTAAATATTAATAAACATTATTTTGGTACATGCTACATTTACGTATATCTGTAACATTCATGGCAGGAGATCAGTGACCGTACACGTGAATAACTGAGCCATTAGAGATGTTATTCTGCAAAGTATCATCCAGACTACCAGACTTACGTTTAGATGAAAGCTGGAAACCAACAGCACTGAGGCCAGCTACAGGAGAATGTTATGACTAATACAGTATGCATGCGGATGATTGATCACTAATTCAAAAAGAACATTATGTATCTGTACCAAAGGACTAGATGGGGCGAACGGATTTTATCTGCCATGAAATTCTATGTTTCTAAACAATGTAAAAATGTTCTTTTGGATAAAAATGCTCTATAAATCCATGCAGGAATTGCCTCTTATTTAGGATGACCAGAGTTTAAAAAATAGGAACATAGAATTGGACAGTAGATAAGAACCATTCAGCCCATCAAGTGTGCGCATTCTTTCCTGAAAAACACAGAGCTTAATCAGTCGTTGGTCTGAGAAAGTTTCATGCCTATCCCATGGACGGCTACCACTTCTGATGGGAGGCTGTTTAATTTATCTACCACCCTCTCAGTAAACTAAACCTTCCTTATATTACATCTAAACTTATGACCTTCAGCATTTAGACTATGGCCTCTTGTTCTAACATTTCTCCTCTAAAATATAATGTCTAATGCTTTATTTATAATAAATGCAAAAAAAAATTGTAAAATGATAAAGAATCATACTTACGAAGTTTAATCAGAAATAAGATTGATTGAAATAAGTTTTGTCTGAGCTATAGCCATTATTTAAAAACATTCAATATCACCAATGTGATAGTAGTATTCAATAAAATGCATGGACTGGTCGAGATTGTTATAATGCAATTGACGTAAAATCCTTTGTTGATATTAAAAGAAAAAAAGCTTTTTAAATATAAGCCTTTCGGCTTCAGAAAGTTTGAAGGGAGAAACTGGGAAAGAAAGAAACCAGGGAGGCAGACATCTCAAAATAAAAAGGGGAACATGTTTTCACCCTTCCCTTACTGCATACCGTCTAGAATCTGAACACCAGAAAGGTCTAATCAATTATATTATCAGTATTGTATCATACACTACCTCATCCATTATTAGCCAAAACTCTATATTTCGACACCAAAGATAATTCATATTTGTCATACCTGGTTGGCTGCACAGGAAATCCCACAGGTTTTCATCATCCATGTACTTTTCAAGAAGCTGAGTAAAAGATTTAGGTGACAGGGTACAGAGGGAGAACATGGTAAGGATCCCTTCTGTTACATTCAGGTCTTTGCAGAACTCTCTTTCCAGTAATAATGTGTCATCATCGCTAGTTTCAAGGACTGATTTAAAAAAAAGAGCGAGAATGTACATATATTATTAAACCATTGCATTGAAGAAAAATGTATTATTTACTAATATTTACATTTTACACCGAGTTGATACGTCTTTAATACGTGTTACTTTTGAAAAGATGTTTTGCACAACATTTAATGAAGATTATTATATAATTTTCCTGCAGAAATAAGTATCCAAGCTATGGACTACATCTCCCATGATGCAACACCCCCAAACACACACGTATATTAAAATGTATGTGTACCCCCAAACACACACGTATATTAAAATGTATGCGTACCCCAAACACAGACTTATATTAAAATGTATGTGCACCCCCACACACACTTGTATTAAAAGTAATGAAAAAAGCACACACAAGCAGACATGTTCTAAAGAGAATATCAGTTTTCTGAAGGCATACTTAAGTACACAGTGTCATTTTAACACACATATCCCATCGCAGCTCAATCACCGGGAGAGTCATTAGATTTATGCCTTCTGTCATTCCAGCCCTGTGATAATTAAAATAGCAATCTGAATTCAATACATACGACCGATAGGGTACTAACGTGATCTCCATCAAACATGTGTCAGTTTTTGTTGAAGATGACAGTTTTATGAATGGGTAAATGACTGGTGAACAGCTGTGTAGAACATAGGATCTGTTCGGCTTCTGACTAGCGGTAGACCACTTTATGACATGATGTAATTACTTGTGTATTAAACAACCTCTATAAAATAACAAAAATAAACCATACTTAAAAGGTTTCGTTCGAGAAAATATTACATGATAAGGCATTATAGCACTGTCCGTGTCTGCAATAAAATGTTTAATACAAATTTGGTTTGGATCTTGGAACCAGCCAAAAAATGCGTTTCCTTTTTTGCTTCCCAAATTATGTTTTTATTTTCATATATTATCCCCTGCTCTGCAGTTAAATGATGTTTATTGGGAGAATACACCATAAAACACACCTTTTTTCAGTGCTTCACCAGCTTGTACAGTAACAGTTAACCATCGTGACAAGGGGTAGTTTATACCATAAAGACTCAAGCTTGTATGTAAACCATTACACTTACACCCTCTGGCACCATACAGTAACAGACACATGCTAAAACACTAACACCTTACAGTAACACACACTAACATTCTTCACACTATCCAACAACATACACTCCCACACACCCACTTGCCAACACTATATAAAAATACACACTAGACATACTGGCACTATACATTTACACATATAGACACTGACACTACAATATACAAAAGCACATTCACATACACTACTCCTTCTCTTACTTTGTGTAAACTGGCCACACCACTGCCATCTTCTGCCATCGTGAATCTGGCACCCTACACTTTCCTTACAGCACATGCTTCAATGGTAATTCCCACTGTGCCTTATGGAAACAGTGCTACAGAATCTGCTTTATCTGCACATTTATTGCACATTTTTTTTTAAATATATTTTAGAGCAAGGCACAGGAATCTACTATTTTAAAAGTCAGGGTAGCTGTTTCTCCTTTTTGAGATGAGCAAGTGCAATCACCCCCATGTTTCTATACAGGTGATGCACCTGCCCTACGTGCATCACGAGCTGCACTCCTCAATACGTCATGTCCATGGTGCCGAAGGATTGATATAGGTGAAAACCTGTAGATGGTTTCCCTGTTCAAGACACCTCTTGGCCAATGTTGACAATGTTAACGTCCAAAGACCAGCTGAAGCCACCCGAGCACCTTCCGCACAAGACTTTTGAACGTTAAAGGACCGGCTTACTTTCACATCTGGGATAATGCATGGAAATTAGTCACCCTTCTCTCACATAGTAAGGAACTAACAAAGATTTAGCCTAAACGTACAGATCTTATTTAGCCTATTACACATATACAATAAAATATTGGGGTTTTCAGCCTATATAACTATGTAACAATGTGATGCTTCTCTAAAACATTTATAATACATACTGAAAGATTGCTGTACATATAATCGCATATAAAGCAGTTCCTAATGGGTTCTTAAGGTCATATTATATTAATAAAAATACTTTTTTTTAAGACAATCGCCACCAAAGAGAATAAAAATCTAAACAAGCTGTGTCATGCACACAACTACGTACCATATCTGCATGCACACATAATTTCTCACTGCTAATACACACAATATAAAAATACCAAATTATATATTGATATATACGGTGTACACACATCAGTAATCTATTTTTTTGCTTATTTACAATTAAAGAAAAAAAACTAAATTAATAACAATAAATTCAAATTGCCTAGCCTTGATGGCTTAAATTGCTGAAAATATATTGTTCTAATTTCAAAAGTATAGGGTTCTACCTCAGTCAGTACATCTGAAGGGTTAAGTGCACACAAAATATAATATATAGTATATATACATACATACATACATACATACATACACACACAAAATATGATATATATATATATATATATATATATATATATATATATATATATATATATATATATATTTATACATGTATAAAGTGTCCATTTTTTTCCCCAAAAAAGTTTTGAACAAACTTTTTTTTCCCTTTTCTTAAATCGACAATGTTTGTATAGGAGCAAAGGGGAAGGAAAAAAAGAAGAGAAAAAACATTAAGAAAAGGTTTTCAGAATTCCAAGAATGAAAGATATATGATAGTCATTGTTATTTATCCCAAAAATTGTATATAAGAAGAGGCAGAACAAACACCTACTTGAGGAAGTCAGCAAAGTTCTTGCAATGAGACAATCAGGGCGCAGTAGCGTCTCCAGAAGCAAGTTCCAATTACAGCACGGTTGGGATAAGAGCATTTTAAGCTGACCCTGGACTGCCATTTCTCCTGCTGATGGAGTTCTTTCAAAACAGAAGATAAAGACAGAATAATGCAGTTAATTTATCTATGAAATGAATAGCCTTAAAGTGCAGATGTAATGCTAACTCATTTAAATGTCAATTCCTCCCAGATTACTCAGAAAATGCTTTCATGCTTGCTTACTTTAAAACTGCTCAGGGAAGGAATTACATTTAATCTCAAGTAGCTAAAAGCAAATTAACATTTGGTCGGCTGCCAGATATGTTACTGACACAAAGTAACTTCACCCAATCATCCATGGTTGTTCTGGATCTGGTCAAAAAGGGGCGCTTTAACTGATGGTGGACTACAAGCACTGCCGTCTGGCTGAGTGTTTTGGGAGTTGCTCACACCTTGACATGAGCTACATGTGGAGAACTGCTATCCAACTACTTGCAGGGGACACTGGTGGGGATACTGGGCCAGCTAGTCAACACTTTTTTTTTAAATGTGTGAAACATATGTGTTTGGGGGTGATGGGATTTGTATTGGGAGCCAGGTGACCTCTAACGGGGATGTATTCACTAAATCAGGAGTCCTTGATATCATCATGCATTATGGGGCAAATCCCAATCAGCATTTCCGGCATGAAAGCCGTCGAGGCGGCCTTGGATAAAGCATTGCTGATGGCCGAAGAATTCTTCTCAGTGGTCTCACTAATTTAACTATGCATTTAGGTGAGCGACCTCCACCATTTTTGCAGAAGCTCACCGGGCCCGACTCTTTACAATGCGTAAGAATATTGGCATGGCGTTAAAAAAGAAATAAATCATCCTCGCTTCTAAAAACCATCACGAACCCGAAACACGACACTATTAAAATCCATCATTTCCGAAATCAAAACTCTGGGGAGGGCTGTGCTGACATGAAGGGGTTAATCATTTTATTACATTGTAATGTGTTTCACACACACACCTTAAGTACGAATCCTTGCAGAAGACCAGTAGATTATAAAGCGGCATAGAAAATTGGAGTGGTTAGTGATTAATAGAAAAGGTTCAAATTGATTCATTCCCTTTTTCTCAAGGGGAATTTGAGGATTTAATTTTAAACGCAGACTCAGAAGACGACGGGACTAAAAATTCAGTAGCGGTAAAGGCCGCCGTGTGTTACGCAACACTTAGCAAAGAAACATGATGCTTTTCAACTGCATCTCCGTAGAAATAATTAATAAAAAGTAATTTATAGAATATTATGTTACAAATATAGGGTTTTTTTCCTCTCCCAACCAGATGGAGAATGATCAAGTTGCAATATATACAAATTGTTGGCTCTTAAATTAGATGCAGATTGAAATATCGAGCGTAATAAAGTGATTCACTCTAAGGGGACAAATTACATGCTGTAGAGATGTATTGGCCATGAAGAGACCACCAATAGCTGTATGAAGCAGCTCTGCGGCTGACATATGGAGAGGCATATGCTATCTCATAACTAACAGCTCTGTGTGAGAAAGACAAGTCACATACACCGGTAAAGGAATACAGTGCGTGCCCATCATTTTTACTAAATCAAATATTTAACAGAATTAAAGAAGCAGATCATCCAACTTTTTCGTGTTACAGCAGATGCAGCTACGAAACATGCGAGAGAAGTTGACAAGAAATCATTCAAATAAATATTGCGGAATGAAGAAGTTTTAATTGCTAAATTAAAATAGAAAAAAGTTACTTCAATCGTTCAGTAAGATATAGAAAAAAAAAGACTGATCATAGGAAAATTCTGTACCCCATTTCTTTTCCCATGTCGAGTAGTGCTTAATAACCCTGTGCAACTGGGCTTTACCTATAAAGGCGGCCATAATGGAAGGTGCATATGGACCATGTTATTTTTGGTATGATGCATAATATCAATATTAAAAAATACCTACCTAACCAAAGGAGTGAAGATATCTGGTTTAATAAAAACAAGCCATTGTAAGTGATCTGAAGGTGCTGCTTCGGCGGGGTTTGAATTCAATCCATCGAAAATATTCTTGGAGATTCTAAATTAAAGACAGAAAGTCAGCCAATAATGAATACAGCACATGAGAGAGGGGGAAAAGAACGTCATCGGCTGATTTGTTTAAATGAATGGAACAGATGTACGGAGTGTTTAACCATTGTGCATACCTGGGAACTCTCGGCATTAAGAAGGTGTATCACAGTTGAACACGAACGACTTCATTCTGAATATCTTTACCTTGTGACACATTTCAAGGATTTTTATTAGCACCATTTAATTGCATCCATTACAAGTCATGCCATGTGAATCTATTGTAATTGTTAACAGAATTGTTTCGTTGTTTTTATTTGTGTACGTGGCACTGTGCTGTTATAAAGCAGCTTTGCTACAAGGCTAAAAGATAAAGGGCTAAATTTAATCCAAGGTTCGTCTTGCTTTAAGAGATAAAAGGAACTTGCCCTATGATATATGACCTACTAGGAATTTGAAATGATAACATGATACAGACCATTTTCGATTATTATTATATATTAATTTACACATTTACTGCACTCAAGGGTTTCAAGCCCAATAATTTCCAGAAGACAAAGAGCACGTGGTTTAGTAGTTAACCCCAAACCCCTTGCCCTGTACTAAGCATGCAGAATCTCCAACCATTGGCATGTCGCTGCCACTAACCAGCTCCATCGAGTTTCAGTGACTCGGACACATGGTTTTTTATCTGCTCAAATTGCCAAGTTACATAATAAAATCTGGAACTATACATTTTTATCCCGGGAAACATGTGTGCAAACATTAAAGTCCTAATGCCATTGCCCTGACAGGTGTTGCCCACCTTGCTGACACTTCAAAGATCTAGCACCATGCTCTCTGCTAAATGTAACATTGTGCTAACTAAATGCAGGATTAAAAGCATACTTCCCAATACTGTTTAATGCACAAGTCCTTCACCGAAATAATTATTTAATCAATAAATCACTAAAATCCCATCAATAATTATTGATGGGTACACTTAACTGTCATGTGGTACAAATGCAGGCACTGTTGCCATGGAAACTAAAAGGCTTTCTTAGATATTTTTGTGCCTTTGGATGGAAGAATAAAATGACAGATCCGCCCAAAGTTTAGTTTCCTAACCTTCTATAAAGTGCACCTAACAGCTGAGTAGAACAGCTCATTAAGATGCCGAAGGATAGCTGTTAGTTGTTAATTTGGGATTTATTATTTGAGATCAGTGAGAGAACCCAAAGACGTGCTCCAAACATTTTGCACCATATTAAGTCCAGAATCCCAAGATGATGGTGAGATCCCAATGAGTCAATCTTGTAGCAATAGATAAACATGAAACGTGATCCACACGCCTTCACTTGGACATCCTCAACATGGACTATGCTTCTAGCCAGAATGAGAACATATGACTTGTTCAAGGACCCAACGCGATCACTGTCAGCGCTTACAGCAGGGTTATCATAGTTATAAGACAAACCTTCCAATGCCTTCTGATCAGCAAATAGGATCAGCAAATTAGGATTAGAAAAGGAGACCGTTATGCCTTCCTGAGTGTATTGAGTGAGTTAAACAAGGATATATTTGCATGCAGTAGAAGGCCGTGTCTGTGTCTACAAAAGCACACGTTACTGTTACTGACAATGTTTATGTATACGATAGATCTTTGCATGAGAATCTGGTTCATTATTTTTTGCTCAGTTCCCTCCATGTCAGAACATAATAATTTAACCATTAGACAGTAAAACAGCAAGGGTTCGGAAGTGAAGCCGTGATTTTGCCAAGCTGTGAAAACAGTGAGGATCCTTGTGTTTATGAAAAATATCACCGCCAAAAATTGAAATGGCAGCTTGTAAAACGTCTCATATACCATTTTCTAAAGGTCTGCCAATAAAATGTTATCGGATTTTTCTATTCGAATCTTGCCTCCATTTCTTCAGTTACACGGAACACTTTTTTCCCCCACCGCAAAGAAAAAAACTCAACAAGTTGCCCGAGAGCTTTGGCTATTAAACTTTTCTTTCAATTGAGCAAATGACCTGCTACATATTAATTAACGGCACATAAATAGCACTCATTGGATTTACCCTATTTCTAAAGAAGCGATGAAATGGCAACCTCTTTATATACCTGTTCTTAAATTAAATAATAAGTGTCAGTTTTTATGTATTCCGGACTAGGCCGACAAGGGCAGCAGGTCCAGGGGGGCCGGCAGTGAGAATGGCAGCCGTGTAGGCTATGGAAGCGCCGCTGAAAGTCACTGTTAGTAATTAAATGGTCTTACAAGTTTAGAGACGGAAAGGTCATGGCCATACAATGTTAAGCCAGCACAATCAAGTCTAAGAAAATAAAAAAGTTAAAAAATGTTATGACATCACGCAAATTTTATGTCTATAGTTTTTGGGGTGTGTTGCAGTATATACACAAGTTCAAAAAGTTGCATCCTGTCAACACTTATCTGAGCTGCACAACACTAGGCCTTGAAACCCACAAAAAACTGGACTCCTTTGTATCTTTGCCTGAAAGCATGTAGTTTAATTTTAATTAAGATGCTCAAGTCAGGAAATCTAAAAATCGTGGCCTTTTTCGAAGCCCTCGAGGACCGGCGTGGTGCAGCCCAACACTTTATGCATCTGCTTGTCTATTACATTCCCCCTTGCTCTTGGCAGCTGATACTCACTCATGTAACGTCTTCAGGGGCGCTGTCAAGATGGCTAGTATGGTCAGAAGATTATTACAGTGATTATGTATCTTGAAAATCGTGTTAGGGTGCTGTGGTGGCTGTAAAACATCTTGAATGGAACTGCAAACGGACCATAGCAAGTCTTCCACACATGAAAATATAGCCAAAATGTCAATTCTGTAAAAATACAGAAAAAAACCATATGTAAATAAAAATGTATTATATAGAATAACATTGAAGCTACCAACAGAAAGATACAACAAAGCTTGACAAAGTTTACGTCAATCTCAACCAGACCCATATGCAGCCCGTTAATGAGAAAATACATGAAAAATAAATATAGCAAATAAAAAACAGAACGGTAACAATGCTCTGATGCCATCTCCTTCTGAAGTGAAAAACCAATACAGCAAAACCTCTTAACAATTTATCCTGGCATCTGATGCATTCCTCATACCTATGGACAATATGACGCATGAGACCTTTTCCTAAATACTATCCTTACAGTAGAGTACTGCTTAATATTTATAGATAGGTAGATGGAAAAGGTGATAATTATAGCTTCATCTAACAATTGTAAACACCGTTAACTTAAAGAATTGGTTTAAATCAGGACCAGGGATAGGATACCAGAGGGTTAATATAATTAAGATACAGGTATATCTGTACACCACTTTCATATATTAACAAAAGTTTGATTCTGCACGTACTGTAATTATTATTTATTTTATATATTTTATATATAGCACCATCATAACAAGTAATATATAACATAACAACTGAGTAATAAAAAACCGATACAAAAGTGATTTTGGTGTCTAGCTTTTTTGTTACAGACTGACGTAACCTCAGTTACGGTAAATATAGCCATTATTATATTGCTTTAAATAGCACCTTCATATTCCGCTGTGCTGTACGTTGCTTGTGAGTACTCACATACTGCCACACAAATTTTGCTTTGGAAGTAGCATTGAGAGGAAGGATAAACAACATGAATCAATTAATAATTAGATGTGACTGATTGCGGAATGCAGTCTTGCTTACTGTATATCTAAATAAACTGCGGAGAAAATCCAATATATTATTATGTAGTGTACATCAAAATGTCAGCGAGAATTTGTAACACATCATTGCTTGATTTATGGAGAACGTTTTATTCACTTCTCCACAGGAAATAGAAACAAAGCTTTACTAAATGATGAATCATGGCAACCCCTTTGTATTTTACGCGGTGAACACGACTACGGCTCGTACTCAATCTGCAGATCTAAGTGCTGTGTGAAGGATCACAAACACTGTTGGCCAGGAGCAACCAAGGCGCTGAAGTTTTACTTTAAATGGAAACTTTTCAGTTGGATTTTTAAAACAAAGTTGCCAACCTGAATGGGGTTTATCTATATCCTGCAATGACAAACCAGAAAAAAGTGATTTGTGGCCAATCAATTCTTGGTATTTTACAAAAAAAGTCATGGTTATGATTGACATAGTCCTCTTTCAACCAGGGAAGCCTATAGAACGTCCATCATGCAGGGCAGTGTTATCTCACCAGGTCTGTCTAACCAGAATGATGATGGGTCCTAGAACCTAGAAGCTGTGTTTTGGATTATCCTGTCTCTAGAACAGGATCAGAAAAGGCTGGTGGTATCATTAATTGGGTAAGGAGTCCTGGAGGTAAGACAGAATCACGGAAGTTCATGACATCACTAAGTGGGTAAGGAGACTCGGAGCTAACATAGGAGAAGGTGAAGTCATAGATGTTTGGAAATCCAAAATGTGGTTTATCTTGGACATTAGCCAACTCATATCTGCATAACAGACTTAAACATGACTTGTTAAAGCTAAATTCTCAAGTATGCTCCTGGGGTGAGATTATTCTACCTCCCAGTGCTGGAGGTTTTCACATACTCTTTAGAAACAAAAGTGTCCTTGAATTTAACTAAATTCAATAACCCATGGTTTATATCTTTGTAAAACATGTTGGCTATTAAATTGCTAAGATGAATCCCACCAGTGCCTTGTACAAGTAAGGATAACATGAACAAGAGTACAGTTCATTGCATTTTTAGAACAGCTTCTAAAAGGAGCCTCTCCATTCTAGTAGTGATAAAAAGAACCGAATACATAGCAATGTATTCAAAGAGAAGAGCGGCATTAGCTTCTCAGTATTGTAATGAAAAGGAATTGTACAGAATACGGTGCCCTAAGTGGGTCTACAGGGACAATATTGCACGTAGCATTTGACACGCTGCCATAAAGGGCTATTGATGCATCATTAACCATATGTTAATGGTTTTCTAGGACTGAAAAAGAGAAGAATCTAACAAACGAAGACTGAAATAAAGACAAAAAAAGACTAAATTACATAAGGAATGCGCGCAGGGCACAGACTACCTTATCAGCACACAGGGGTGACTGGTGAGTTACTGTAATCAATTAATTTCATAAAAATCCTCAGTTAAAAACTTATAGTAATTTTTTTTACTGTATGTCTAAGAATTTGGAATCTGGGACATGACCGATCGTTAGGACTGAAAAAGGTTATATTCCTTAAACAGACTTAAGACATTTTCCTATTCGGGAAGTAAGAGCTCGGTGGGACCGCGTTCTCTGATGTCTGGGACACCGGAGAATGCATAGTGTGGAAGCACAGAACGGTGCGCATGCACAGTAACGCTGCCAGTTTGAGTGACACTCTACCTCCCCAGCACTGTCCCCAGTGTCCTGATTCGCCAAGGTTAGAATGTGGTAGGTATGTACTTATATGTCCCTATTGTCATATTAACACAGCATATACTGTATTAACAGTATTAATACATGCCTGTTACCCTATTAAAACTGTTACGGCACACGTGTGGGCATAATCGGCATGTATAAATATATAATGTGGAATCCTGATTTTACTTGCTCTGTGACTAAATAATCAGTTTATTTCACTATTAACTCTGTGCTAAAAGGCAGGAGTACATTGAAATGTGAGACAGCAACTAATGAGTCATTGAGAGGGAAATTAAGGTTATTATTAGCGTTATCATGACGAAGAAAATACATTATTCACTGATTTTTTTTTTCTTTCTTTCTTTTTTTTTTTTTAAATACGATCATAGTTTTCCTTAAAATACCATAATCTTAATTACAATAAAATAACACTGTGTGATAGTAAAACAATACAGTAATTCTGACAATAATAATAATAAGGTAGGCTCAGTAGAACACGTACAGCCAATATATGGAAAGTATACTTGTTAAAGCCTTATTAACTGACGAAATCCTTTCAGAATACCACGTGCATTAAAGCAACAGTGTCACCTAGTGCTAACAAGAGACAATTCTAATTTTCCTGTGGATGTGTTTCTGACCCTGTCCTGAGTTTCAGGAATATACTGTTCCATTGGGTCAGAAAGCTAAGCTGAGATGTATACATTCCCATAACATTGGCATTAAGCTACAGTAAAAACAAGTTTAAACATTTATCATTTTTTTTCTGCATTTTGAGAGTGTTTTTGCCTATGGATATGTAACTAAAGTTTAAGGCCCTTATGCACCATTATAATAATAGTACCGTATCTGTGATGCACGTTTGTAGTTTGGAAGAACTTGGGCGTATCTGAACGTCAGCAAGGCCAAAGTCTCCTCCAACACTTCTGTAAGTATCTTCTGAGCCATTACGGGGGGCAGCACAGTCCACAGATCATGACGAAGTCCACAACAGAAGTAATGCCACATCTGGATGGAGAATGAACATCTTTCCCCCTGTCAGAAAAAAATGCAATTCCAGTAAGTCCAAGAAACGTCAGCTCACCTTGAGAGATTGAGTAGAACATAGCAACTGGCCATCCCAAATAAAGGGAGTAGAAAACAAAAGTTATCCCGGTAAAAAAATTAGGTAGAAATCACTTATTATCAAAAGCAGACACAACCAACCATAGCAGAGAGAAACGGTAATTGAACAGTAATTACAGATAAAAAGTATTACTTATTAAGTGCCAATTATATTTATGGAAATGAACATTTTTGGTTAGACAGAACATCTTTAATATACTATTAAAAGCTTTATAATATAACCTCATTAAATATTACTCATCTTCCCATTAGAAGTGATAAGTTGTTGGGTAAGAAGTTATATAAACTTGTATAATGCTATTTTTATAATGATCATACTTTGATTGGTAACAGGTCAGTGCAAATGCCACATGGGGGATGGCGAGTCTCTGTGTCATGTCATACAAGTACAAATAGTGTGACAAACAAAATGCCCAAGACGACACAGATTTCCCTTTGACCTTGATGAAGTAAACAGCATATAACATATTTTATAAGGAATATATATATTCTACCAAGGAATATGGTCTAGTATACACCGATCAGCCATAACATTATGACCACCTGCCTAATATTGTGTAGGTTCCCCTTTTGTTGCCAAAACAGCCCTGACCCGTCAAGCCATGAATTCCACTAGACCTCTGAAGGTGTGCTGTGGGATCCGGCACCAAGACGTTAGCAGCAGGTCCTTTAAGACGCGAGGTGGGGCTTCCATGGATGCATCCTGGTGCCATGTGTTCTCCAGGTAAGCGACACACCCGGCCATCCATGTTTGTAAAAGAAAACGTGATTAATCAGACCAGACCACCTTCTTCCATTGCTCCGTGGTCCAGTTCTTATGCTCACGTACCCATTGTATGCGTTTTTGAAAGTGGACAGGGGTCAGCATGGACACCCTGACTAGTCTGCATACGCAACAAACTGCGATGCACTGTGTTCTTTGGACCACTTTTGATAGATACTGACCACTGCTGACAGGGAACACTCCACATGAGCTCCAGTTTTGGAGATGCTCTGACCTAGTTGTCTCGCCAGTACAATTTGGCCTTTGTTAAAGATCCCTATGCTTGCCCATTTTTCCTACTTCATCGACTTTGAGACCGAAATGTTCACTTGCTGCCTAATGTATCCCACCCACTGACAGGGGCCATAAAAACAAGATTATGAGTGTTATTTACCTGCCAGTGGTCATAACGTTATAGCTCATAATGCCTACAGCACTACAAACGAAAGTTAAAGGACTACCCCAACCCAATCTACATGCATTTGAGGTTTATTTTACAAGGACTCCATTTCATTTCACTACATGCAAATTTGTGTGAGTTCAGCTTTTATTGAATTCAATGGTAGTGCTACGGAGCTTGTGCAGGCATTCTATTTCCAGCCAGAGGAGGAGATAAAGGAGACAGACATCTCTATTTCTAACTCCAGTTACTAAAGAATATCCTCACTTATTTGAATGCAGTAAATTACATTGGTGTCAACGCACAATGGACTCCAATATTAATTCAAAAATACAATTTAAAGTTTTCCATTTTTTGTTTATGTTTAGAGGAAAACATGGTCTTTTATCTCCACGGTGCTGCCCACCATCACTAAATTCTGACATGTGTACGGATGCATCACACAGACAATAAGTGATTAATAAATACCATTAAGGTACCCCCTGTTGTTACGCAAATAAAATCATTAAATGCCTTTATGGATTCCATAATATTTTCAGCACTTTTAATAAACAGATTAACCGAACCCTGATAATATACATATGATAAAAGAACAAGCGCTAATATAGATATATATATATAGTCTAATTATCTATTTATCTCATTCAGATAAGCCCAGTGCTTACATTGATTTACATACCTTGGTTACAAAAACTCCTGTAAAATATATATATTTCTATTCAGAGATTGTGCATAAGCAGATGAACATTTTATTTGCTCTCTGTCATTTGCAGAAGTAATAGTACAGAGCGCCTGGTACACATCTCCCAAGTGCCCCATACGATGCACAGCAGCATAATTTACACTTGTCATCATTTGGTGAACCCGTTCCTTCCTGGGTAGATCAGAAGCACTATGCGCCGTAACGTTCTCTAATTTTACTAATGCTGATTTATTATTTTCCATGTGACGGAAGCTGTTCTTTTCCCAGTATCTTAAATTTTGTTCCTGCCTCTCATAAAGAATAAATAAGCTAACAAGATTCGAGGGCTGCAACTGTTAAGCGTGACCTGATGATGCCTTTTAACAGAAACATTACTTGAGTTGTTCAGGCAACCACATTTGTGTGGATTCATTAGCATTACTAATGGACTTTTATTAACTTCTTGCAGTGTATTATGAAAGGCCAGAGGAATATAATTAACCACACAACTCAACTCACATAAATATGCATTCATGTGAGAGCAGAGGCCAGGGAACATTTTTAAGATGTGTCAAGACGTTTCACCTATTACATGCACTGAAACTGATTTTTACGACTTCATGAGGAATTGGCAGATGTTCTAATAGATTAAGATGACCTCATTTCTTTCTGACCAGATCAGAAGATTAGTGTAATTTCCGGGACTTCTTAAATAAAATCATCCAACTCTATTATGCTGAGAATAATACATTCTAATATGGGCAAGGATTCATCAATACAGATTTTATTCTGTTCTTGGTTTACTCGGCAGCTCATGATCAAACGTGGAAAGACTATTATTGAGGTGGTTATTTTCTTACAATTTATCCATCTCGTACTTCAGTGCTTTGGAAATTTGTTCAGCTCAAACGACAGGTCCCAATGACCTTTATTTATTATAATCTGTGTGCTTCCCAGTACTTATTTGCTTACTTGAGAAATTGGATTGTCTGTTATCTCATTAATTACACTCAGCCATCAAATGTTAGGTAGGCTTTTCTAACAGACACATCATTACTGTTCATATCAGTATCACTATACAGTACACCTGCTCCTGGAACAAATGGAAAGCTGTGTGTTCTGCAAGATTCCACTGCAAGACTGTGTTAAACCACTGGGACTGACACTCGGGGAATGCCTGGCTCCAAATATTACACATCTACAGGGTATGAGGACCAAAATTTTAATGGGGCAAGATGAGAGGCGTGCTGGAGCCTGTGGTGTTAAACCAAATATAAAAACATATCACAAAGGTGCAATGCTCCTTCACCTACTTTTGCTTCCAGAAGGGGCTGCCACATCAATATGGAGATGGACCTCTGACATTGCCCCAGGCACCAAGAGCCCCAGTCAAAGCTCTGCACACTGCTGTATTTATCTTCGGCCCTGCTATATACCTAACCCAGGAGAGAGACAGACCCTGTGCATGGTCCTTTATACCGAGTGCCTGGATATGACGCCTTTTAAACAGGTGTGACACCAGTTGGATGTAAGCTATATGGGCTGTGCCAACACAGCACCAGCCAGTTGGGGAGATCAGTGATCTTCCTTTTAACTCACCCAATTCTACAACTGTACGGAATTTCAAGCAGTGATAAAACAGGAAAATAACATGCATAGTCTACTGAAATGCTTGGGTAGTAATGTATTTAGAGTGCTTTCCCCAGCTCCTGTTCTTTGCGGAACCAATCAAGTGCAAGGTGCTAATCTTCATCCGGCTCCAGCGCTCGCTCGTGCATGATTTCTAGGGGGTCTAATAAGACCCTCAATACACACGCATTTGGTGTTCCTATCAAATTCAAGGGACAAACTTTCCTGCCAAGTACAGAGGGACTATAGGACTCTGAAGCTGCAATATTTTCACAAAGGTAAATTTTTTTAACTATATACAGGGTAAAAAAAATAATCCATATTCAAGTACTTATTAAGTCCTGTAATGTGCATCGGTCTTTGGTGAGGATGTTTGGGGCAATGAATATTGTAAATATATGAACAGGGCAACATTTGAGTTGATTGTTTCTGAGCAGATTTGGGTTATTAAAAAGAACTGTGTAAATAAATAACAGATTGTGCAGGAAAGCACTTTGTCTCGTCTCAAAAAGACTTGCATATGATGCTGGTGTTTAATAAAAAAATGCAATACCAATGGAAAGCATGTTAACATATTTACTAGCAAAGAATCCTAAGACAACTGTCTCTTGCGTACCTGTCTTCATTTATCCACTTGAGCTGCTATTTTTTTCCAGTTCTGTTGTGATTTCAAACTACTTCACTCTGGAAAACAGCTGCTATCTTTGTAAGCCGAGTACAAACTAAACAGATGCGAGTTTTTATTTAGCTTCTGCACAGGGAACCAAACATCTGGGCCTTATTGCATAAGCTGCTGAAATATTATCTTAACCGGCAATTAGTTGTTCTTTTACACTATACAAAAAAGGTTTAACAGTGGGATGCGAATACTATATTTAGCGGATAGTTTAGGAATGAAATCTGAACTAGGGTATGAATAACTGCGTATTCGTAGAAGAGCTCAGAGACGTCGTCTTCTCTGAGTCTATTTTGTCGATTACACTGCTTGCGCTAACTCTACCGCAGCAAGCAGCCTCCTTGTATTCGAAAAGTTATAGGATTTCCTTTGAATTTCCCAATAAGAAAAAAAGTAGATTAGATTAATGACACAATTATCATTAAATAAAAATTAGTCACAAAGACCAAAGATTAGGAATTAGATGTTCAATATAAAAGAAGAATTGTACGTTTTTTAATGGCTGACGAGTGGTATTTTTAAAACCTTAATGGATTTTTATTGGTTTCCGGATGCCACTAGTATATTTAGTTTTCTTAACTTTGTTCAAAATCATTTTTTCTGTGTTTTTCATGACCATGAGTTTACTTTTCAGAAGAACTAACAATATTATATACTGTATTTTCTCTTTTTTTGTAGAAAATATACAACATTTAAATAAGAAGGACCTCAATACTCAGCATAGATGTCAAATCCTTTAGGATTACACTAAGTTCATGTATGTAGGTTACTTGGTGTTAAAGAGGCAGATTTAGCTAATTTGTATGTACAAGGAAGATTTTACACAAGACGATCAGAACCCCCAAGTCGTGTCTACATCAAAGTGGGCTGGATGGGTGGTGAATTTGCCCTAATTTAACCTGAACAAATCATCATCTTTGTTAGAATACCCTGGAATAAACACATTAAAATATTACTAAAGCCCCAATCACTAGACTTCCACTACCATCCAAGCAATACACGCATAATTACCCAGCATATTTTTACTTGACAGTCTATGTATGGCTTGGCATCTTACTATGTATATATTGTTAAGACTTCACGTAGTAGTGTGCAAAAAATGCATTTAACCAATAAACGGTAGTGAAAATGCATTAAACCCGTGAAACCATGAACAATACGATTATATATTATCTAATAAACCTACTTGTTTGTTAAGTAAGGCCGGTAACTGAGATGTATTTAAATCTCTTAGAGTTTTGGACTTATCTCTATGAATGGTTGGCAGCTGATAAATCTATTATGTTACAGAAAATAGTTTAAAACAGATTTTAAAAATGCTATGCCTATACCATACAGCAGAGTGTTAAACCCTTAAAGGGAGTGTGAGGCCAGCTGGCTGAGATTTATAGGGTTAAGACATTTAATCAATGAAAAGATACTTTAACTATTCTAGGGTTTTAATCATTGAAGGGTATGTTATAAAAGTGACTCTAGTGCAAAGTGGGAAAAGCAATCAATGTAATAGATCATGAAATTTTGCCCCAGAGTAAGTTTTTACACATAGCCCACTTTATTTCCAATTGTGGAATAGTTAGAATACCAATGCAGTTAGCTCTGTACTACAATTACAGATGAGTAGATTAATCATGTAGGCAAAACCCTCTAGAATTAATCTTCATTCCATAAGTGAAATGATAAAAAAGTTAGTTTATGGTTTACATATTTTCCGACGTGAGTCAGTGAAACAAAACAGTGTTCTTTCTGGGACTCGCACCTCATAAAACGCTTTCTTGTCATCCCAGTGATGACTCTCCGCATCCTGAAGAAGGCTTGTAGCACAAATGTTGATGCAGTAATTTGTAATTTGAGTCTGGAGACTGCTGATGAATTCCTGATATCGCTGGACATTAGCTGGAAACAAGGGTCTGCATCGAGAGGATGATCAAAAGAGAAAACATTAAGTGCCTGTGAGCTATGGGGTAACAATAGCCGGTATACAGGTGGTTTTGATCATAACAAATCAATCAAATATTTCCTAAAAAGAACTGTAGAGGGAAGGAACATGTCGATGCTTTCCGAAAATGTGAATCTGTTCTGCCTCTTGTTGCTAAAGTGGCTCAAGAAATTGTGTGACAGCAGAAACACGTGACACATAAATTATGAAGTCAACAGGTTACAGGTTCGCTGTAAAGAAGTATGTCAGGAGTATGTCGGTTTGCTGTAAAACGAAGCATGTCATTCCCCCCCGGCCAACAGATGCACTTCTGCCTTTTGTTGGAAAACATTTTAAACTGGTAAAAGAAACAGTATCATTTCTTAAAGGCTTTAGTTAACCATTTACATTTTTTTTTAGCCGTAAACTTCAACAGGAATCTGTTCTGAACATCTACTCCTATGATTAGTCTAACTATGTCTATTAAACTCAATAGGGTATTTTTAATCCAATAAGGCAAGTTATGACAGGAATATATATACAGTCCCTTAGGTGTGCCATAGAGCACAGTGTAGAAATAGTGTAGAAGTGTAGAAATATTTTACATGCCTTACTGCAGGCATTGTGAAGAATATACACTATATGTATACTCACGCTAGTTATTGAGTTTAGGTGTTTCAGCCAAAACATATTGCTTACAATGGACCAGGGCAATGGATCTAGTAGGGCTGAAAGTTCATCCACTGACTTGCGGCATCCTATGACACTGCCACATTTAACATTACCGAGCTCTTCAGTACAACCCATTCTCCCGCCAATGTTTGTCTATGGAGACGGCTGCCAGAGTGCTTGACTTTATACACCTGTTAGCAATGGGTATGGCTGAAACAACTAAACTCAGTCATTACTTTTGGTCATATAGCGCACTTCTTGTTATATATTGTGAATTACTAGAAGCTGAGGTGTTGCAAGTAATCCATTACTACTTTAGTATAAATGTGTCAGATAACATTCACAGATTTTTTTCTCTGTCTGAAGAACTACATCTACACACAATGTTATACTATGCTACCAAAACTAACTGTATAATACAAATCGTAAAAAGTAATTTCTGTTATTTGGTAGTAAATATGGAGACCCACTTTTTGCTCATTTGATCACTGTAGTGTTTGAAGTGATGAAGGACATGGGTAGCTGTGGCTACGGCACCAATCATGGCGTGTAGCGGGGCTAGAGACGGGACTTCCATTAGCCACTCTTCCAACCTGGTTAGGATCAGAGCTGCTACTTTGCTGAAGGAATCCACAAAACATGTCTTTATTTCCTTCAACGCATCATGTTTGCCAGCCAGAGCCAAGGGAAGTAATGTGTCAAATTCTTCTGTGACGTCAAAACAAAACTATAAAAAAAAAAACGGAAAATAAAATGTCAAATAGGGCACATTATGTCAAATGCATATTACTTAAAAAAGGGCAACGGTGTATTAAGATTAAAGTCTGTTATGGATGAAAAATATGCAATATATAAAATATTGAGGTGTTTGCTTGAGGAGCAATGGCAGGTAGGTCTAAAAAGTGCTATAAATTAATTCATTTATTCAATTAGCATAAATGGTGATATAAAACGTCCATTGGCCATCTTTTGAGAAACAAAAAAATCATGCAGTAGAATGATGTCCTAGGAATCTGATTTTAGCATAGGAGTTGATTAATATATTCACATTACAAGGAAAACCTTTTAATGTTTAGTAACAATGGTTCAGAGGGAGAATGATAGATGGAAGATTCAGACAAAGATGATCTTCTGCTGTATTTTACACAGCATTAACTCTCTACTGCTCTCACGATCCAGATTTTGGAGACACTTGTTAGAATCCAACACATTAGGGTAGTAATATCTAAACAATGTGTTTAAACTGACCTAATGTGTATCTATGGACCAAACACTTGAAAAAGTTACTGCTCAAATTGCAAACGGGATATTGTCAGGAGATAAGTTTTAAGAATGTTTTAAGCTTTGTTATGCGATGTTCTTTGAAAGACAGGCACAGAATTCTTGCTTTGTTTTATGTATTTATTGGTCAATATTATTCTAGCAGCAACCCGGGAATCTGAATGTTTGTGCAATTTTGGTTGTACGCTCCTCATTTGTATCATTTGAAGAAAGGCTGGAATAAAAAGTGAATAATGGTGAAATGAAATAAAGGAGATGATGGTGTTAAATGAATGACTGCATGTAAGTGGGGAAAAGGCATATTACTAATTCATTTGGCCTGCAAGATGTTATTTCCTGAAAATGATCACTTTTCCTCACACTTTCCGCTCACATACTGGTTTAACGAATGTATTGGCTGCAGTTGACCATTGTTGGGATATAGCTGATTCTAAAATATTTTACATAAAGCAATATAAAGCCAGGCACTATGGGTCATATTCAGTTAGTGTAAAAATAACCAGATTTTTAAAGCAAAATGTAAGGGCATTTTTTAAAATGTTTTTGTTACATTTTTATACAATTACTTGGTACATATTTGCCAACATTCTGTCCTGGATCATTGCACTGAATGTAAATGTGGTATAATATTGTGATATTGTGATAAGGGTTATATTATAATAACGATGTTAACTATTATAGATAAACGTTATGGTATTTAAAGCAAAATACGAGCAGGTATCAAAAATATATGTTATCTTTAGTATTAAATAGGGCACCAGGTGACATTTCCAGAGATAAGTAGTTACCAGGGACAGAAGCCTCAGTCTGGGGACTGTCCCCTGGAAACAGGGACATCTTGTCATCTTGACTGGGAATGCCGTTAGACAGAAAATACATTAAAGGTCCAACTTTGCTCTGCTTATAGGGGCAAAAAGTCAGGTTTGTTTGTTACTAAAAACTACAATGACATCCAAAACAAACTGGGATGGGATTTACCAAATTAGAATCCCGTGATATGGAAGATTATTCATTAAAAAATTGTTAGAAAACAAAATGTCTTTAAATTGCCACTAGATTTCCATTGATACCTGCCTTTGCAATCTTTTTTGGTTTGTGCTCCTCAGAAATGTCTCCGTAGAACTCGTACGATTCGGTGACACTGACAAGGCTGATCACAGAGCTATTACTGGATGAATGCAGGATCTGAATAGTAAAATCTTCTACTTCGGCTGGTAAGCATTGCAGAAGAGAATCCATCCAGGCTTTCAAGGAGTTTCTCCACTCAAATTTCAAGGCAGGCTGCAACACACAAGGCATTCATTTACATGTATTATATGTGCCCTGGTAGTCGATAGGCAGAACTTCATTATGTTTCATTTTAATACTTTACATTGGATAGGTGTTCCCGTAGCTGCATTACAGTTCTACAGGTGCATTGCAACAGATGTAACAGATGTTCAAATAAAACATACTTGGAACTATTTATTGTAAGTTTTTCGCTCTACGTTATGCTAACATAATAAATACAATATTTTGGATTTTTATTTGGGGTCAATGGACTGGAGAAACAGAATTTGAGGGCAAATGCGAAAAATTGGGCCCATCTAGTCTGCCCATCTTTCCCGATATAAACACCAGGACTTAATCAGTCCTTGTTCTCGTCTTCATGCTATGTATACATTACATCTAAACCTCTGACTCCTCTCCTCATTTGAAATAAACTTCTCTCCTGTACTGTAGTAAATCCCTTGAAGCGTTTCAATGTTTCTATCACATCTTCTATTTTGCTCCTTTACTCTACAACGTACATATTAAGTTTGTCGATAAGAGTTTAAACGGGAACACTTACCAATTTATTGTATTACTATTTTCATATTAAAAATACATTTTCAAAAGTGTTGTGTTGTTTGTGAATTGTTTTTTATTGGATAATATAATGTTTTCAGGCATCATATAAGTCATTAGTCTGTGTTCTAGCTCTGTTTTCTTTGGCCCAATCTACTAGACAAACACCGTGACTTCTTATTACACTGCCTAAGGAAAACCCCCTTTAATAAAGTGCCAAGAAATGTTACAGCATTAGTGCATTGTGTCCACATTACCAACACAGGGAGAGAACCATCATCCCATGTATAGGTATCCTTTGGTTTACTCTCGCTGCAATCACTTTTCAAAACTCCTAAATTGTAAAGAAATAGAAAGCATTAAACATCTGGATTTCAGAATCTGTGAGAAATATAACAGGGAAGAAAATAAATGTTTTTTTCTAAACAATTTGATTTAGTGATTACTATTATGTACATTTTTACATCAAAGACAGCAAAAACCTATAGAAATAATAATATATGCAAAAACTGATAATTTTATGACCAGGATTGCGGGATAAATATTTGTGACATACTGCTTTAAAAAGGTACAGTTTACTGCTCTTGACTGTCCTACCTAAGAAGAAGAAGAAGACATCTCCCACACGAAAAACAGCTGGCAAAGGGGCAAATGCATTAAAACGCATATGGTGACTGGCGTCATCTTAAAGACAATATTCCCCTTGTTCGAGATGCTTGGCTTCAAAAGCTGCAGTATTTCATTGTAAAGCCTACCAGGCACTGTTTTGGTTTATTTAGTAACTTTATGAGCGTACAGGGGTCTCAAATAATATATATGTCATCTAGCAGACTATGATGCTATATCCCGGTGGCATTTGCTTGGGTCTGTGTATGCACGCTGACCACGACTCGCTTCCTTGTCTGATCTAGTTTCACGTGATCTAAAAAATTAAACAGTAATTGGCTGCCCCTCTAGATAAATGATATCCTGTAATTATTTTGGGAAAACCCTTCCTCAAAATTATCAACCAAAAATAAATTAACATCAGAAGACACTGAGAAAAGATTGATGGTATCTCTCATCTAACCTAATCAACCCCTTTTGCATTCACATGGAAGGACTACAGACTGTAAAATATAGGGTTAAAAAGAGACTTATCAAGGTCTTGTGTTACTTTCACCCATCCTCTTCTTTTGCTGCCTGTCATTTGACATCTTAAAAAAGACATATAGCTCATCTTTTTTTGGCTCATTACAAGAACATCTGCTGACCTGCCTATTTCCCAGACATTGCGTTCACCACCCAGCTTTGACCTTGGTTCATAAATGTATTAAAGCAAAGAGTCAGCGCGCCCACCGCATTGCTATCTGCTATATAATTCTGTGAACGGCATGGTGGAGCCGTCGTAATAAACAAGAACAATTGATTAAGTCCTAAGAAAATGAGTTTCATACAATGCAGCAATGGCATTTTTCTCCAGCAGTGTTCTGATCACACCTACCTCGGCGGCGTGCACAAATAGAAACTTCTAATCCCTTATCAAATCCTTAGTGGAAATTTCAGACGTTGGCAGCCAAGAAGTACCTGGATTTTTATCTCTTCGAGCAGTATGAGATTATTCTCAAAATTCATTTGTAGGACAAAGATACAGAGACCTTTCAGTCCTGACAATGCGAAAGCTGCAAAAACATTTCTCCCCTTTTTCTTATCGTCAGAGGTTATCTCATGGGAAGCAATTGCCTTCTTAACAGGTTCTTTTAATCCAAACTCGGAGGAGACCTTTATTAAGTTTTTAAAGAACACTGAAAGCCCTAAACACGCTATATGAGTGCCATGATGCTATAGGCTCCATTCATTTGTGCAGTCTCTTTACAATAGGAAAATGTGAGCGCTGATAAAAAAAAGGCCAGAGGGTGCAAGGTTCAACTTGCCTAACCCGTAGTATCATTCTGTAAAATCATTATATATAACAATTCTCGTTCGCTTGAGAAAGTATAATAAAAGAACTGTCCTGTTTAGTAACATTCCTTCTTATAAAAAATCCCTCTCTATATATATATTTATAAATGTATGTATATATATATATATATATATATATATATATATACATACATCTATAGGCATTGGTTTCTAGCTTAGTTTGGATACCAATACACAAAAGGAATTCTTGCATTACAGAGATTTATTTATTCTGTTCTAGTGGAGCTTATAGAGATAGAGGTGTTTTGTGTTTAATACAATTCTAAAGTAACATGTGTTTATTCAGTGTTCCATTTTTTAATTTATATATTTTTTTTTAAGTGGAGTGTAGTAGCAGACACCAGGATGGTAAAGTTTGGAGAAGGGTAATAAAATGATAGCAACACAGAGGGGAAAGGTAGTGAGATTACAAACCTGGGAGAGTCTGATTTGTGTTTTGAGGGCTGAATTAAAAACACAAAATAGAGTATAAATGATAAAAATCATTTACTTAAAACCATATAATAGTGTCTATGCATTAATATAAGTAAATTATAAATTAGCCATGGTATGGTATGTTTACCATGAGAGCAACTATCATAGCTTTTCAGGTGACCCTATTGATATTTGTTCTTGTTTGGTAGCACAATGATTTGTGACAGAGGAGAATGGCTTATAATATAAGGACAAGAAGTTAATGGCTAAAGGTATCAAACCATCTCAACCAAGTAAACTACTCCCTTATTGTTCTATCAAATATCTCCAAAATTGGTACTGGTATTTTATCAGTGTCTGCTAGGCGAAGGTATTTTGTTTGTGTTAGCGTTATGGCTCCATGCTAATTATCTCACCATCCCATTTTAATTTCTTCGTAAAATGTCAGCATCCCACTAACATATAATGTATGTCACGGTAGAAAGGCGCTAGCATGTGACTAGCTTGTATACGCACCTTTATCAGAAAATCGCTTTGACAAAAATCATACCAGGGGTTTGGGGCATGCATGTCTTCCACAGAGCAGCTGACTTTACCAACCGCAGAAAAAAAGTTTTTAAAAAACCCCTTAATAATACCTTGGATTTCATGTGGTATACTATACGTGACCCAGGACACATCACTCAAACAAAGCAGCTTGCACCTTCTTTTTCTATACCATATTCATTGATCTCTAAAGAGACAACCCTTCTTGATAGGTCATGTAGGCTATTAAGATAAAACCTAATTTATACAACACACAGAGTAGACATTTTGTTAAGTTTTCCATCACGCTTATGTCTCTTTAGGCCTTAGTCTGCAGCCGAGGTCAAACAATGCAAGTATGCAACTGCATGATGACGGCTCCATTATTCACAGCTTATTTACGGTAATTATGAAGAACGGGGTTTCTCTGCAAAGTAACGTATAAAATGAGGCTTAATCTCCTATGCCTATATAACATCAGATGTCAGTATTTGTGCTGAAACGTATCATGTTCCATAGTTATTTTGATGATTATCCTTGCAAAACGCAACATTGCATTTATGTTCCAATGGTTCACCAGAACGTCAAGTGTGAAAGTAAGAGACATTCCAAATAACTCTGTTACTGGGATTCTGTGTTATTCATTTTCATCATAACTGGGGACTTCCCAAGAATGACTACCCTAAACTCCCATTCTCACAGGGGGTGTGGCTACAATTGGAGGCGTGGCTACCATCAAGGGGTATGGCTACCATCAGGGGCGTGGCTCACTGATGCCTGGGAAAAAAGGTTGTGTCGTTCCCTTTAATAAATCATTTCTCACCTTGTACGCTTCCCTTTACTTCAGTAGACGAGGATATAAACAATATTTCAGAAGCTGATTCTGCTACTTTTTCTTCCAGCCATAAAAGAAGTTTGAGATATTTTGATAATGATTTAAGCTGATTCAAAATTAAATATTTATCTGATGTTGTTCTTGGGTGATCTTCTGCAGCAGGGCCTGAGAGAGAACAGACGGGTTAAAAAAACATGCACTATAAATATAAATATACTTTGCCTCAATTTTCCCTCTAAAATGCTCATATTGCCGCAAATAGAAGGAAGAAAACATATAAATTAGAGTTATCTCCAAGAACGACAAAAAAAAAATAAAAAAAAAATCACAAGACAACACAACACACAAGTGGTCTATTCAGCAGTACTAGTTTCAGGACCACAGACTGCGATGTAACATTTGGTGAGATTTAGGTGCATATTGGCTAATATTTAGGTTTAAGTTAAGAATGCAGAGGACACAAGCCATAAACAAGGATGTATTTCACTATTTCCAATACAAGAAGCTAAATAGAAGACGGATGGGAGAGAAGATAACACCCCCCGAAAAAGAAAACCCAAACCCCAAAACATGGGAAAAGAGTATCTGAAGTAGGACAGCGTATACCATCAACTAAAAACACAAATTACTCTGACCACAATGAGAGTGGAGCCTTTGCGCGCCGTACTTTTGACTTGGTTGTTGTAGGCACGGGTGTAAATATGGCCAGTAGGAGCGGACAGAGCTAAAGGAAGCATTTCTTTGTGTTCAGTTGCCTCCTGGCGTAGGCTTTGTCTGGGTTACGGGGAATCAAGCCATATAAACACACAATGTATTAAGCAACTTTTATATTTTCACTTTTCCCCTGAGAACAGATTGAAGGTTATGTATAAAAGTGGTCTTGTTACCATAGCAACCGCCGACATTTTCCTTTTAATTAGATCATGCATTTGGTTGCTATGGTGATAAAAATACTTTTAACTAGCCAGACCTACTGATGCCCTGAAAGTGATGGCACATATACATCTATACAGCAGCCCATTGCGTCTCTATACACTTACCCCCTCTTCCTATAAGATCCTGGACTATATATATATCTATACATAAATACTTTTGATTATAAAGAGACAAAGCAATGAGGAAAAAAAAACAAAGTTTGAGTACAGTAGCACCCGTACCTACTGTATGAACGATCATCATCTATTTACAAGACAGGTTTACTGCTAAACTAACAAAGGAATGCGTTTTATTGTAGGTCTCTTTGTAAAATCAGCTTCCTAAAAGAAATACTATCAATGTTAAAAAGTAAACACAATTTTTACTACTTGTTATTTAGTTTCAATGACACAATAAAAAGCTGGCGGTTTCGTTAGCTCCTTCCTCTGCTCTTGGCATAGTTGCTGTTTTCTCTTGGCTCACAGTGCAATCATTTACTGGATCGAACATAAAGAGGGATTTTATTATTTCTCCTTGAAAAAGTTCACATTTCAGTTTATTCCCGAAAAATATTTATATACATTTGTGTGTTTGCTATTGTCTAATCATTTTAGAGGTTTAATTACTTCTACTAAAACCAGAGCAAGAACACCACCAAGGAAACGATCCTCTTGGATATTGAAAAATATGAAGCATCTTCTGGACATTTAAACCCCTCGAAGCCTCACGATCAGAGAGACTGTGGAGGTTGTGAAGTCCCCCTGTGCTCAGAGGGCAAAAAGAGGTCCTAAAGATCCCAGAGCCAAGTGTGGCATTACCTGCCTCACCTAGGGGAGGATTTCCAGAGCCTGGCTTAGCTGTGCCTGGATGGGTGGATGGAGGTAGTGGGTGTTCAGGCTGATCAGTCTGGGTCAGCAATGTATAGCCAGACTAGGTTCTTCCCGAGACTCGTGCCCTAGAAGATCACGCTTAAAATCCCACAAACTAAGATTCATGACCCTCAGCTGGGGTTTGTCATTTAGGCAACTGAACTACTTAATAAGGCTTGTGTATAACAAAAAGTTGAAAATAAGTAATTCCTGTATTACTGAATGGTTGTTTTTGTAGCTTTCCTATTTTTTTTTTTTTTTTTTATAAAAATCCAATTTCGGATTAAATTCTCTGAGTAAATTTGCAGACACTGCTTCCTCTGGAAGCAAATTCCAAAGTCTGATTACTTTTTGGATTTCTTGTTACACAGCTGAACCTTCTCTTGACCTGTACAATGTTAGATATCTTCTTATTCTTATTGTTTCCTTCTGCACTAACAGCTCCTCATTTGTTTCAGTGTATTTACAATTTATCTATTTTTAGTGTGAAGATACCTCGGCGCCCTATATCAATGAAAACAACGGGTATCTCCATTTAAACACAACCCAGGGCTTGTGCTCTAGGAAGCTAAAATATTTACTCTGATTTGGTTTGTTATGTGTTGAGTACTTATAGGATGGGGCATGAACTTTGAATTCTTCTACACAATACCGTTGTTGTTAATGTTGGAAAAATCAATCAAATACTTTTGAAAACACCAGTCTAGGTAATCTCTAGGTTGACAAAGGACCTACGGTGAATCAACATGTATGGTACAGAAGCAAATATCACGTGTACCTCTTCGAGAAGCGAATCCTTGTGTCCCCTTTCCTCCTAGTAATGTCCCTCTTATCTAGGAGCTCAGAATGATTGCTCTGTACGAGAGTATCACTTTCTTCACTTTCTTCTATGGCCCTAAAGGTTACAATAATGCGCACTGAAATATCTGAATATGTTATCTTGGTGTATGCCTCTAACCGTACTCCTTTAATAAAAATGGCACACTTTCATCATTTCAGATGTTGGGCTATATACTAAGTATAGACTAAATATTTTAAGTACAGTGCTGTATATAATAAAGAAGGCAGCATTGACAAAAAGCTTTTATCTTTATTTTCCTGGTACCTTTATCTGCAGACATGGAGGCTGCCATAGTTGTAAATCATGTGATATTATGGGGGCCTTTGCATCCCCACTACACTGAACTGATTCTTTATGGCAATGTTTATTTTAACCTCATACTAATGCAAAAAAACAGAATGTTGTAGAATCTTGTAATACCTTTTTTATTGGACTAACAGTATTTAAAATAATAGACGAGCTTTCGGGAGTCCTCCCTTTGTCAAGTCAAAAGCATTTCTGACCAAGCAAGTGAAAAACACAGTTTAAAACAGTTTAAAACTGACCAGTACATGTTCTGATACAGGGTTAAAACAGGGGTTAAAATAACAAGATAGAGAATTTGCAGACAAAAAACTAAGAGGGTCGTAAATAGTAAATAGTGGCATATACTGCACAGATAAGGCTGGGGGGGAGCAGGGGTGAGCATGTAGGAGAGAGAGGGAGAAGGGAAAAAAAAAAAAAAAAAAAAAAAAAGGCACAGGTTATAGGAAGTTTTGATAATGAGCTAAGAAGCTCAAATCCACATTAAGTCCTCTGTTTTTACAATCATAAAAATGTATCATTTTGGCTTCAAATGTCTTTCTTTCTTGGGTGTTTTTGAAATGACCTCTCAGTGTTTTGATTTTGAGGTCATGTATGGAGTGACCGGTTTGGGTAAAGTGGTGCCCAACTGGGGTGCAAAAGTTTTCTTCATCATGATGGTTGATGGAGTATCTGTGCAGATTCATCCTTTTATTAAGTTGCTGGCAGGTTTCACCGATGTAACACCCTATAGTACATTTGGTGCATTGAAATGTACTATAGGGTGTTACATCGGTGAAACCTGCCAGCAACTTAATAAAAGGATGAATCTGCACAGATACTCCATCAACCATCATGATGAAGAAAACTTTTGCACCCCAGTTGGGCACCACTTTACCCAAACCGGTCACTCCATACATGACCTCAAAATCAAAACACTGAGAGGTCATTTCAAAAACACCCAAGAAAGAAAGACATTTGAAGCCAAAATGATACATTTTTATGATTGTAAAAACAGAGGACTTAATGTGGATTTGAGCTTCTTAGCTCATTATCAAAACTTCCTATAACCTGTGCCTTTTTTTTTTTTTTTTTTTTTTTTTTTTTTTCCCTTCTCCCTCTCTCTCCTACATGCTCACCCCTGCTCCCCCCCAGCCTTATCTGTGCAGTATATGCCACTATTTACTATTTACGACCCTCTTAGTTTTTTGTCTGCAAATTCTCTATCTTGTTATTTTAACCCCTGTTTTAACCCTGTATCAGAACATGTACTGGTCAGTTTTAAACTGTTTTAAACTGTGTTTTTCACTTGCTTGGTCAGAAATGCTTTTGACTTGACAAAGGGAGGACTCCCGAAAGCTCGTCTATTATTTTAAATACTGTTAGTCCAATAAAAAAGGTATTACAAGATTCTACAACATTCTGTTTTTTTGCATTCGTATACACTGGACTAATACGGCTACCCCAAACTACAACCTCATACTAGTAATAAGACATTGACTGCAGTGGTCCAATATTGCAGGCAGCACATGAGAATGGACACGACGGCATAATAGTAGAACAGGAACAGCACTGAAGACTGTTGCAATAAGACCATTGATATTCTATTTGGACTGCCTGGATACACTATCCCCTTGTTACAATGCTTGTATACTTTAACTGGAAATGTACATTATCTGTGTGACAATCCGTCCACAAAATTTGAGAAAATAAAAACAAAATGTTGAAAAGTAATAATTGGCTGGAGTTCCTCTTTAATGATAAGCATCGTAGTCTGAGATTATGGTGTTAGGGCTGTTTTATGTCAAATTGTGGCCTACTGGTAACTATTAGATTAAGGCATTTAGAGTACAATATTTATATTAACACTGTGATACACTTATAGCTGGCGGAGCTCTTCGGATACCTGGGACGTATGCAAAGTATCGCAGCTTTATTACCTAAACAATAACTGTGACAGTCTCGCCAACAAGGAACGCGTATTAAAATACTTTGTAAATATTCTAATGCACATTCCTCAGCTTGTTTAATAAAGAAATCCCTAAGCGTATGGAGAAGTTGCAGCTCCAAAGCTGCAGCACACCACCCCCTCTGTTGTGCTGTTTCTGGCCACTGCTGGCTTAAAGCAGCCAATCAGTGGCAGGAAACCATACCCATTGAAATCAACAGGGGCATCTTTTTTGCACGGATGTGGAGGCCTCATCAGACCCCATAAAACTTTTGAATGAGCAGGATGTTGGCCAGTATACCGTGTGGGCAAAGTGGCAGCACGAGGTGTGCTTGGCTGAACGCATCTCCTGCAACCTAAGAACCTGGGGGGGCCAAGGAATCTGCCTCAAGGGGAAAATTATTACCTAAAGGGACCGCACCGCTATCATATGCACCAAAGTGTCCTTTTAACATTACTTACACCATACAGCACATTTTATGCACATTTAAATCTGCTATCGTTCCTGCTAAAAACATGAGCTATCTCATCATGCGGACAACCTCCTATGATCGGTCGCTTATTTAACGGCACAGTCATAACATTTGTCTAATTATTCAATTTTCAATTAAAATTTTGTACTTCTACAAATGATAGGGTTAAATTGAACTAGCCCCATATCAAAAAGAACATGAATAAAAACATGGTTTCCTCATTAGCATGCTAATTATTTTTTTCTTTAAGTGACAGAAAGAAAAAGGTCATGTTTTTTGCAGCAACATTTGTTTAGCCTGGTATTAAAGCGGGGAAAAAAGTGCTGAAGTGAGTTATACAGTCAATAAGCTCAGCGGTTACAATATACTTTATGTTAAAGCACGGGGCAAATTATCATTTTTACAAGATGCTCAGTGGGCTGGATTTGCAACGTGATCCTATTTTCCGAATCTTTTTTTCCATACGCTTGCTGTTTTGCGTCTCGGACGGGAAAGCCATCAGTCACTGCGAATGACACAGGCAATTAACTTAGAAAAAAGAAGGCTTTTTATAAAATAAATAAATATAATTTTTACATCCTGATTTCAAAAAAGACTTTAGTAAGGCTAGTATGGCACGCAATTCTGTGCATTTAAAATTATATTAAGCACTCTTTTGTTTTTTTTTTAACATATAAGAAGCCGAGTTGCCATGGGGAAGGGTCCATTAACTAGAATCACCAGTTCTAAAATGATTTTCTATCCTCAGCATCGAAGGTGTTAATGAGATGATATTTTTGACCCCTTCAAGAGGGCTGTAGAGCGTTACCTCCAGCATTTAAGTGGATAATGGCTTTCTAGTATTCGCTAGATATGCAGAAATCAAAAGTGGTTAATTTCAGCAGCGCAAACACTCCCCACTTCGCAATTGCCCTTTCTAATCTTCTATGCTTCATCCGCAGGCTGGCGGTATCTGAGGAAACCATTGTGTACGGAAATGCATTTGCATGGGAGAGAAAAAAAAAAAAGAAATAAAGGTTAATTAATCGAATAAAAACAACCATAAATGCCAAGTTGTGAACAATAAAACGTTACAAAAAAAAAATGCAACTTCGGTCGGACTACAATTGAGAAAGGAGTCTGTTTAATAAAAGAAAAGCAATTTAACTGGTCTATTTTGAATTTCGAGACATTAAGGGGTACATTTTCCAAGCATTGCATGGGGAGTTACGTGCGCAAATCCCATTAACATTAATGTGTTCCTTTGCTCTCAATGATATTAACTTTTAAGTGATGCTATAACTATTATACCGATCCTTTGTGACAACATTGATCTGTATAGCGTACGCCCTCAATGTGCCTAGTTAGACGAAATACTATCTCCCATCTAATGATACATTCTAATTTACGGAATAGCGCATCCACGGCACATGAGCGAATGGCTTTTTTTTTTTGCCCTTTCCCGCTCTACATTGCCATATTTCAAATAATCTGCATAGCTTAGTATAACCAGAAATTTCCCAAAACTATAAAAAACGCCATCTTAATATTTCAGCATACCAGCTGCAATACGGCGAGCTAAATTATTACCAAAGGTGCCAGCAGTTTTCTATACACAGTACTTAAGATAATTATAAAAAATCATCTTCATTACTGCGTGCTAGCAATTTTTTTTTTTTGTTGAACAGTTTAATTTGGATAGGTTACAAAATACATCCGAATGGCGCCGCTCTAATTACCGCGAGCCGGAGAAGCCATAAAAACGTTCCCCACCAAATCCCTTTGACCCTGTTAGTGTCTGCTCCTTGTTAATCGAAGGCAAACAATGTTTGTTACGTGCATTTGTTATAGAATATGATAAAAAGAAAGGAATTCCCCTAGCGGTTGTTTCCTGATTCCAGCGTTTACCGGCTGAGAGTTAAGTGCCGTTTACCAAACAGAACAGATGTGGATGCTGACAAAAAGGTAAACAGTTGTTGCGTGGCTCTCTGCCAGATACGGAGGGGATATATTAGACTCCAAGCGAAACACATTTCCCCCATGGATTGCACTTATTGCCACTTCATTTCCAATGTGCTCCGTCTCTCCAGTGCCGTGCCGGGCGCAAAGCTATTTCCAGTCCTTCGCTGACCCCCGAGGCCCAGCGCTACCACACACAGCCATTAGCGAGGGGAATTGCATGTGTCTGACACGGGCTGAAACCAATTATTAGATATTTTCTTCAGGATGATGCCCAACTCTGTGGGGAATGAGCAATCATGAAATAATTTACCTCCTGATTTAATTTTTTCCTGCACAAATTAGTTGTAGTCTGAGGCCGGCTGTACACAGCTGCCTGTAACGCGCTGCATCTCGGGCTTATCAGGATTGTACTTGAAACACAGAACGGTGGAGCGGGAGGAGGGTTTCGGAGCGAGGGATTGAATAGGTCGGGGAAATCCTGCTTTAAAATAGGCATTGACAAGTTTATCAGATATACTGATCACAGGAGCTCTTAGCTGATTGGAAATGACAGGGCTATAAAAAACCATCAGTGCAGCTCAGGGACTAAGAAGCAGGCATATCCGTTCGATTAAACACCTGTCTGTTCCCAATTCCAATCTGGTTTAAGGGGAAACTTTATCTACAGTACACATTCCTCCAGCACGAAAGAACATTTGGGAAATTTCAGCTATGCAGAGGACGGTACACCCACTTTATGACGTCATTTGCAATTTTCACAGCAACCCAACGCTATTTAGCAACACCTTTTACTTTATTATATGTGTTGCTCCACAACCATGCTGTCATACCAAAAAGGAAGTGAGGAATGCCACAAAAACACCTTATTTTCCAAATCTTCAAGATAATCTTGCAGTCACTTTTATTTCTCAAAAATGTGTATTTTCTTATAAGAGATAGTATTTAGTTGTGCTTCCCTTTTACTGCTATGAACACGTAGACCTCCCAATTGGCAGGTCTCCATTAACGGCATTTTCTCAGCATGACTGCTATATATATGTTAACGCGGTTAAAGGGCAGGAATCGCAGGACCAGGGATGTATGCTGGCCGAGTAGGACTAGGGCAGCTGGTCCAGGGGGAGGAACTCTCCTTCAAAAAAGGAAGGCAGATCATCCTCTTGGGTGATCAAGCCCCCTGGTGTCCCACTGCACAATGGGCTGGTTGGATGGGAGATCTTTGCTCTCCCCATCTGGCCCATTTACGTTATTGAGGCTGCGCCAGCTGAGCACAGCCTCTACAGACTTCATTAAAAGGCTCTGTGTGCCTTTAAGGCATAGCGTGCCGGGATATGACGTATGGTGGGGGGGCAGGCTAAGGGTTTTGCTCTAGGTCGGGCCTAGGGCAGTACCCAAGGTAAAGATGTCACTGCATAGGACTCAATAATGAGTGCATTTTCTCATACAAATAATTATAAGGAATTCCAGGCCGTCACACAATATTGTTCTTTTAGTTTTTTTTTGGTTGCAAGTTCAATTAAATTCCTTGATTGCTCCATGATAAATAGGGGAACAATGTCACATCTTTTGTTTTTTTAATTTGAGCCCATAGGGGGAGGGGAAGGCTACAGAAATAGTCAGGTGAAGTCTTTTGTATTTGAACAATTACATATTCTTTCAAACAGACTACTATTTGTAAAGGCCCTGAGCTTTCATTGTTATCTTCTATGAAATAATATAAAAAAACTTTTTATTGGTATTACTATTTTTATTCTAAGCTTCTCGGTTATTTTACTTTTTTTCTGTCCTTTTTACTATATTTTATCCATATATATATATATATCCAGGTGTCTGCTATGCAATAAAATAAAAACCCATTAGACTTTAGAGTACAGTCTTAAAAATGCTTTAAGATGCAAAAATAGAAGTTAACTTTCAGTAACAATAGAGTACTTTCTTGTATAGATTGTATAGAAAATGTGCTACGCAGGGCTGTTCTATACATTGCAGTTGTATTATTATTAATGAAAATAATCCTAATAACTGCACTTGACTTAAAAGTCATATATCACCATGTGTTTCATATTTAAAAAGAGCCACTTTGAATATTTCCTATGTGTTCAGCAAATGGCATACATTTGCAAACCGGACACCCCCAAGAAAATGGGGATATTTAGATTGAGGGCAAAGGGTGATTCTACGCACTAAACATGTATTTTAATGTGACACAGTTTGAGGATTCTTATATTTTCTTCCAGACACATAGATAATAGATATGCCTTTAGAAAAAAAGTGGAAAAATAATTTTTCTCTTTTGATCATAAAATGTGTTATATACAGAAATGTAGATTAGCATTGATAAAAACAACTGGTTTATCTCATCTTGTTCCAATAAATTTCCTCTCTAAGCAGACCTGGAGGCTGCCATCATTGTCAGCGATGTGATATTTTGGCTGCTCAAACACGATGATGAAGTCTTCTTACACGGGCTTTCATTAGTTATGGAGTGTCCAGATGAGTGATTAATAATGAGATGTTCTATTGCTTTCCACCAGCACTATGATAAAGGTGTCAAAAGTGTTTGTCCGGTTTTTAAGACGCCGAGATAACAGAGCTAGAAGACACACAAATACCATTTTTTGTCGATGTGAAACTACATTTCTGTATACAGCACTGGATTTAAAGAAAATGTTTAGGTTTTTTTCCATAGGCTGTCCTCTTTAACCGTCTTCAAGTAGGATTCCAACGCTATCTTCACTAAGGACTTAAGGCAAATACAATTTAACATGATTTGCCCTTTGCATGCTGTTAATAAAGGTATTTATGACATCATAGAACTAGAAAGTATTAATCTGAATAATTTAAAAGCTCAACACTAAAAAATACATTTTAAAGAAATAGACACTAAAAGATCTTTATTAAGTAAGGTTTTTGTGCATTCTGTTTTGATCGGTATCAGACAAGTTAAAGGAATAAATAATTTGTGACATGATGCCTGTGAAATCTATTATTTCAGTAAAAAAATAATAATTTGCTAGCGCTGCCATCAATATAGATTGAGTTGTATGTGGGCAACGATGAATTACTTGGAAATAATTTTGTCAGGTGCTTACTGACATTATAAAATATAAAAGTGATGCTCAAGTGGTTTGACTACTGTCAAAAAAAATACAAAACAAAAAAAAAAACAGGATGGAATTATTTTTCAACAATTCACTTGTGTCCTATTTATTATTTGGAACGATATACAATATGTTTGTTAATCCTGATTTTTTTATTAAGTCATTTCTCTTTTTCTCTCTCGCTTGTATTTCAGACTAATTGGGTTCATATAAAAAGTCAAATAAAAGAAGATACCTAGCTGGAAACCAGTGTGAAAGTTACAGCGAAAAAGAAATATTTCCACAAATATGAATTATGAAGTGGTGCTATCACCCCAGGGCAAAAGGATTTATAACTTGAACATCTCAGTGAAATTAGAATATTGTAATAAGGTATGAATTGCCTTGCTGTGTTCTCAAATAGGTTTATCTTTATTGCAAAAAAAAAAAATACATCAGAATAATGTGTCGGAAAACAAAGTAAATGACCTACAATAGGTCACTGATTTCCAATTCTACCCAATTTCTTCATGTAATTGACAAATTAAATTACTTCTTTTCTTTTTTTTTCCCTTTTTCAGCGGCTCGGCCCCTACAATGCGGTATCCACCTTACAATAGATGCTGTCAAAACCGCAACATTCAAAACCTGCGCTTTAAAGATGGGAGTTAAAATTCATCTCTTTAATGTAATTCAGCCAGATGTTTAATATTAATGAGCAATTTTAATGCACATTTAAATCTGCTGTGGGTTTTCTATGTTATCCAAGGTTGTAAATTAGTGTAAAAATTAAACTACAATATAATTTTACAATGAATTGTTTAACATGCATCTAGGGGGCCTCTTGTAACCCTCTCATGCCTCAATGCAGTAAAGGGCATCCCCTGAGATCTTTGGGATCAAATAATAACGGCGGATGAGACTAGGGTATGGGGACTTTAGTAACGTTTTCAAGCAAAACCACTTTGGCTCCATGCATTGGTGATCATTACTGACAGCTCAGTCTTGTTCCAATTCTGACGGCTTATCCTGGGCCTCTAGGACACATTCTGGTCTATTCTGCATGGACCATCTCCCTCATAGATATGAGAATTTTGTTTGGAGACGTGTGACAGGAACACTATTCGAGGTGTGTCCAGGAATTGGACTACCCACCTATCTATACTTTGCTTCGGTGTGTCCTCCGGCAGCCCCCTGTGGGGCTGTGATAGAGGTCTTTGCGGCAACGGCAGTGACATCGCCTAAAGAACCCCACTAAAAGCTGGACTATGGGGGGGCACCACCTGAAAATCATGACTGTCCCACAAGAAAATGGGATGGGTTGGAGGTATGTAGATAGAATTAGGGAAAAGTGTCCTGGAACCAGATACAATGATGCATCTATGAAAGGTTCTGCAAAGTGCAGCGAAAGAGTGAAAGCAGAAGAATATGCTTCTTGATCTCTGCATATGTCCTCCCAATGGATTAGCCAAATATGTCTGACTCTAGCAATACCCTGCCTATGCCAGCAGCCTAGAAACATGTTCCACCAACGTAGGCATAGGGGTAGCAGGCACATATCCCATAAAACACTGTACAAGGTGCAAATTATGATTATCCCATGACATTTCATGTGTACATGAGAACAAAATGACTAGACCCCGGGGTGATCAACTGGTTAATAATAAAACATTTTAAATATGCATTTCAATCTAGCTCCGCTTATGTCACATCTTCCATCATGTAACACATTGTTCAGTTGTGGGAGCCGAGTACTAGAACGTCTGCATGTGGATATTCTATGTTCTAACGCACTACCTGATTCCTCTCCATAATCTGTACCGCATACTAGTAATAATTAGCGTGACTGGTGGAAATTAAAAGCTTTCCTATAATAAGATTACTTATTTTCTCCCTCTTAAGCCAAGTGTTTACAGTGGTTTCTGCAACCCCTTGAGGGCCTGCATTATCTGAGACTCAAGGAGTTAATTCTTTGCATTACTTTAACGTGTGTTAAAAATGGTCCTATTTTGCATGCCCTTCTTGTACTGAAATGATTAAATGTAAGCTACTCATCACTGAAACAGCTGTGCTTGAAATATTTCAGACTGCATGTAGTTCTCAGAGCTGCAGGTATGTCCCTCCAGGCTGCGAAAATCAAATCCAAGTGGAGTAATAATCTGAAGGTTAAAATATTGTACATCATGATTATCTCCTGCGTCTCAACTGCGATGATGCAACCGAACACTACTGCGGGTCTGACAGCATTATTGCTCGGATGAATTACGTTACGGCTTGAATAAGTCTAATAAATATCTCGGAGCGTATGTTCTGCCTTAGCTGCGGTTCTAGACAGCAGCTATACATCTGTATTAAATTTACATGGGTCAGTGTTAGATTATTCAGTTTTACTCATCCACCAGGATCAATTACTGAGGTTGTATTTCCCTGTATACTGCTTAGTAAAACAAACTAACACTTCTTTTTTTCTTTCCTCCTTTCTACAGTGACAGCTTTCATCACGATGCGAAGTAAAGGCTCGAATGAATTCAAGAATGCAGGATGGTCAGGTTGTGTCGTTTGGTACCTGTAAAGCCAAGCAGCCCTAGAAAATGCCCTATTAAATTGTTGCAGGCATCCTGGCTGATGTATTAACGCTACTAAGGCAGAAACGGAAACTAACACACGTGGTCATGATGTGGCCTGTTTTACCAATTTACTTGCCAGTTTGGGCTATGCTCGTCCTTTAAAAATACACATATTTCCAGTACCTGACATATGCAGATACTGGGTTCAGGTCTTCCAACCTTATATTTTCACAGCAAACAATGCTAGTTTCGTTCACTTTGCTGTATTTAAACATCTAGATTAATTGTGATAGCAAAGTCACTGGTTAATTATTGATCCGCCAATCTGTGCTCGCAGACCTCGGAACCTTCTATGCCAAAGTACAAATACTGCATTATAAATATACTGAAAAAGGGGAATACCAAAAACAATGGACCACATAAAATCACTTACCAAAGGCATGAACTCTTTGTTTATTCTTCTTCTTGCTTTGCTTTTGAGGGAGCGAGTGTTCCTGGTTGTTGGTCTCACAAAGCAGTTCAAAAAACATTTTCATTTCTTCTGTGATGCATTCAAAGAAAGTCTCATTGATAAACGTCATTATTAACTGAGAATCTACAATATGACTTAACACAAACAAATCCTCATTTATCATGGAATACACCTTGGAGAGAGTATCTTGGTAATCCTTAAGCACCATTTCAATGGTTCCATTGCTATGGTTACGTAGAAGACGCACCACATGACCTTGCTGAATGTTCTGATACTTCAGAAGAACCTCGGATTCTGGATACAAAAAAAGAAGGTGTTGCAAATATTGTATTTTAACATTAATCTTGGATTCCGTTTTATAGGTGTCAAGATTGTCTTGCAATTTTGAAACTAAATAACGGCGTAGGTGCAGCCTGATGTCGTCCCATAAAGTTTGTACTTCCATGGAAGAGTTGTCATCAACGACATGAAGTGAAGCTTGGGATGTACAATGAAAGGGAACTCCACTGGGAGAGCCCGCAAAGGAGACACCGCACTGACTGGAGAGGTCCGACAGGAACTGCAAAATCATATCTTCCTGCTTTTCATTATTCTTCAAAAAATATTGCTATTAATAGAAAGGAACACAAACCACATGTGTGGAGAAAACATTATTTATACACACATGCATAGAAAAATGCCTAAAAACATACAGGATTTAGTAGAATTATTGGACTACAAAAAGTGTGATGTAGAGTCACATAAGCTTTTGGAACCTAGGAGGTCTCTTCTTCAGATGGACTCTGTGACCTGAAAAGCTTAAGTGACTCTTTTGTATCTTTTGTATGTCTGCCCAATAAGAGACTCTTCTTTCAGCCAATACTAGTATATTACTTATTAAAATGATGCATTGATAAAAACAGAAATTTAAAACATGGAAATTATGTTAAAAAAAAATTCATAATATTTATGTTTCCTGTGTGTATGGTAAATTGTCTGCAACAGAAATCTCAAGTATAAATTAGATTACTTTTTCGATTATTGCACAGTGGGTGCAAAATGGCTTTTTTTCCCATCACGCTACATACAGTAGATGCAAACAAGAGCTGAAAGGCAAAATAACCTTCCCTGGTCATTTAGCTGGGTGGAAGAAGGCAGAGCTACTGTTAAGCCTAAAATAAACACATTACTGGGGCACCCAATAAAAAAAGAAATAGACGAGTTCACCAAAACTTGAAATGCTGCATGTTTACCAGTGTTGTGAGAAACTGTATGACTTGGCAGTGGGGAGTTTCAGGCAGTCCAGGGGGCTTCAGGTGGCAATTACTCAGCCACTGGAGACAGTCTGTGTTGTTCTGTAGCATTCCACTGGATCCCTCTGCGTTAACTTCCAAACGTAGACTAGACAGGCATTCTTCTATGCTGGAGACAAACATTTACCAAAAAAAATCCCATTAGGAAAACAAATCTTAACAGGATACTTCTACCAAGAATCATCTTGGTATTACTAGTATTCCATTAAAAACAAAAACACTAAGACCAGTTTTCACATAATGTGCATATTAGTGATGTGTACGTGTCTATTTGTTAAAAGAAAACTTGTGAAGACAATGTTGTGCAGAATTCAAAGCAAAGACTCTATTGGTCACAAAAGGGACTGTGCTTAGTTTACAGAGTTCCAAGAGTTAATACATACATAGAAATTATTCAAAAAAGGCCAGTGGACTATCCCACTGTCATAGGCAAGAGCAGAGTGGGGTCACATAAAGTAATGTGATATGACCCCAAGGTAATATCGCAGACCAGCTACACTATATGACCAACAGCATGTCAACAGCCCTCCAAACACTGCTATCAGGTACATAAAATGAAGAACATAGGCAGCCATCTCTATAGGCAAAACTGGGTCATACTGAAGAACTTAATGACTTTAAACGTGGCAGTGTCATAGGATGCCACCTTTACCACAAGCCAGTTTGTTTAATTTCTGCCCTATTTGATCCGCCCAGGTCAACTGTAAGTCCTATTATTGTGAAGTGGAAGCATTAGGAGTAACAACAACTCAGCCATGAAGTGGTAGACCCCGCACACTCACAGAGCAGGGCTGACAAACGCTGAAGCGGGTAACGCATTAAAATTGCCCTCTCTAGCATTAGTTGCTACAGAGTTCAAAACTGCCCCTGGAAACAACACCAGCACAAGTACTGTACATCAGAAGCTTCATGAAATGGGTTTCCATGGCTGAGCAGCTGCACACAAGCTGAAAATCACTATGGGTAATGCCAATCATCAGCTGGAGTGGTGTAAAGTACACCGCCACTGGACTCTAGAGCAGTGTTCTGTGGAGTGATGAATCACACTTTACTATTTAGAAGTCTGATGGGCGGATCTGGGTTTGGCAGACCTGAATTTATAGTGCCAATTGTGAAGTTTGGTGGAAGACGGATAATGTTCTGGAACCATTTTTTAGGGTTTGAGCAAGGCCCCTTACTTCCAGGGAAAGGGTAACGTTAAGGCTAAAGCAAACAAAGACAACTTTGTGGAACCAGTTAGGGGAAGGCCACTTCCTGTTCCAGCATGGCTGTGCCCCGTTGCACAAAGCAGGGTCAATCAACACATGGTTCGATGTGGACGAACTTGAATACCCTTAACCCCACTGAATACCCTAGATAGGTCGCAGTCTGTACGCATGTGGCCATCCTAGGTCTTTGGGGCCCCACCTTGACACATGGTTTCTGTGGCCCCCACTGTCTGTACAGATTGTTGCAAAGACTCTTTCTATGTTGCAGGCGAGTCTAAATTGGCTTGTGGCGGATTGTGTTGCTTGTCCATAACTAATTGCCACAATAACCAAATAGATTTATCCTGGTGATTGGACAATTGTACCAGAGACAAAAAACCCTTTGTACCAGAGACAATATTTCTACATATGCCCCCAGAGAACACTTCTGTGTGTGACAGGCATTGCATTGGAAAAATTATCTAGAGAGGAAAGGGTATTTCTTTTGGTGTTTACAATTATTACATAGCTTTTAGAACAACATCTCCTACAGATAAACTGGAGCATATTAATAAGAACAACCCACAAGCCATGAAATTAAAAACTGAAGATGTATTTCTCTAAAACCAACTACAACAATGTAAATCTTATTGACTAGAACCAGCGTTAAAATAATATAAAGTTTTTTCCAGTAGGAATGGAGTGTGGGTGGGCTGCAAAATGCTATGGAAAAAGATGAAAAAAGAGGCTCAAAAAACCCTCTAAGCAAGAGTGAACTCAAAATGAAGTGTAATGAAACTAATATATCCTCGTTGTAAGTAAGTGCTTTTCACAAAGGCTAAGCACTTTCATGAAAAAGAATACTTCTCAGCCTGTGGCCCACTCCGTTCCCTCCTGGGATGGCCCCAATTCTGTAGACTTGGTCTACAAATGACCAGAGATTGGCATGTATCTTCTTAACTTGTATAAAATGTTCTTGAGGCTGTGAAACATGATGCTCCGTCCGCACACCTTGGCTCTGGGGACTCCTTTAAAAAAGGGCTTTTATTGTGGCATTGTGAAGTGTCGCATTCAATGAAATCTACCAGATTACAGTGCAGTGAATCGTATAGGATTTAGTTTTGGTAGCCTACATAAACCTCCTTCACTTAGCCCTTGAATTGAAAACTAATCTCCAACATCTGAAACTGGACTTTTGCCAAAATCTGCAACCTGTGAGCAGGTCAAAGGAAAGTGTTTTAGCAATTTGTTTTAGTACAAAAATGCAAAGAAACCGACAACAGGTAGTGACAGTTACTGTATATTATAGCTGATTCACACGTACCGTATTGGCTCGGATATAGGCCGCCCCCGTATATAGGCCACACCCTAAAATGTTGGTGCTTTTTTAAAGAAAAAGTATTTTTCTTTAAAAAAGCACCCAAAAAAACATGCTGCCACTCTGTCCCCCCCGAGATATGCTGCCACTCTGTCCCCCCCCGAGATATGCTGCCACTCTGTCCCCCCCCCGACTTACCAGAGCAGACTCCCGGGTGCGCTTAGACAACCTCCCGTGCCGGTACTCCCCCCGTGGAAAGTGCCGGCAGGGGAGGCTGTCTGAGCGTATCAGAGAGTAGGATACAGGTCCCCTGCACCGCTGCGGGGCATCTGTATCCTAACCCCGCTGCCTGCCCGGCGCCCGGGACTGCATGTCCCGGGCATCGAGCGCTAGACCCCGAATATAGGCCGCACCCCCACTTTAAAGACTTAAAGTGGGGGAAAAAAGTGCGGCCTATATTCGGGCCAATACGGTATTTCTTACAAAATATTCTGGAGCAAAGGCTGCAATGAAGAGTTGTTTCATCCCTCTGACATACACGAGGTTATAGTTCAAAGACATTATAAAACTTGTGAAAATGCACCAGACTAACTTGTGAAACAAATGAATAGTTAAATGAAAATGTAACAACGTGGAAATAACCAGAAATAATATGATGAATATGACTAAGCCACAAAAAACGAGGAGGAAATTATGCATAGTAAATTAGTTCTAAATCTACTAATGCATAAGAATTAGAGACCCTACACTGCACAGTTCGGTACACTTAATATACCTATAATAATTAGATACCCACCGTATGTTCAGGCAATAGGAGCAGCCATCTAAAACTTCCTGTTCTTAAAAGGCTGCAAGAATCCTGGAATTAAGAACTGATATAAAGGCGCGTGGAATGGCCACTAAATATAGGTAGCCACTATACACAACAGCATAGTTTACTAGTTAGGCTTCGATAAAAGTCTGTACGATTACACAGTAGGATAGACAGTGAAGTGAGACGGTTAGGTAGTCACCATATTGGCATCGCACCCTATATGGTTATTATTATTCCCCATTAGCTTCATATTTTTCCTACTGTTCAAAGGCATAGGCAGACAGCTTTTAATTGAGAATATATCAAGTAGCAAACTAAGTACTGGACGGTTTTCTTTTTTTCTTCTTTAGAACAATTCTAGTTTTTCCATTATTATTATTATTAATTATTATTATATTGAGAGCTGCATTTGTTCTAGCTGTGTTATCTTAACCCAGTCTGAGCCCCAAACTATCCCATGACTGGCATCAATAGCAGCCTCAAGGTCTGCAGATAAAGACAATTTGTTCGAACAAAACGGAATCTTATGCTAAAAGAGAAAAATATTTGAATTATATATATTGTAACAAAAATTCCAGCTTTCACAAGTTAAAGTACCACATATCTAGGGATATATAGGACAGTTTTTCTCCCTGTGACGTTATCTGTCCCTTTTTGTTTAAAATTAGTTCAGTACTTTTAATAAGCTGTAGCGCTCAGATATGATAGGAAATGAGTTACGGATGCAGTATAAAAAACAACAAAAAGAAACAGTAAGCTAAAGTCACTTTCAACCATTCTGTGATGCTAAAAGATGCAATAGTGACATTTATTCTTAAAAGGACAAGTTCATGGAAATATCACAAAAGTATTCATACTCGTTCCTTGAGGTGCTGTTCCACCTAGCGTGCCTCATAAAATATTACTTTTATTCTCAATGCTTCGGGTCGTCTGAAAACTGCATTACAAGGTTTGAAATTCCAGAACTGAGTCCTGTCATTCTTACAAAGCCCTTCATCAAAACAATGTGACTTCCTTCAACAACTCCCAACCCCCTATAAACGGGAGACCTGCAAGCAAATGCCCGTTCTGTGATATCAGAAATTGCCAGGCAGCGCAAATGAAGCAGTCCCAGTTTTGAACCAGAAACTACAGAAAGTGGTACATTATTTTCATGGTCATTTAACATTGTTATAAGAGCAGTACATCATAATGTAAGTATTTAGCAAAGTTGGGAAAACACGTGTCTTTAAATGTTACACACTAGACAAACGACATGAGTCCTACGCCACTTTACTATATAACTGGTAATCTTGGGTACACTGAAAACATTTTCAGTGGTGTCATTATTAACCTGTATGGGTAATAAAATGCTACAGATATATGTTTACACCGCCAGGCATAGATTTTCATGGTATATATTTCCACGGGCAGCATGGGTAAGTAAAAATAACTGTTAGGAAATATACAATAAACACAGCATTACTGTTTTTACAGCTTTTTAATCAAAAGTATTTAAGAACATAATGGAACTGGATAGTAATGTTAAAGTACTGGCTATATCTGGAGGTTTGGTCTGACTTAGCATTTTAAGGCATGCCTTATACTACGAAATGAGGAGATACATTATAAACCTTTAGGAAATACAGCAGTAGTGCTTTAGATGTGATAAAGACCATAGAATTCCAAACAAATCACAAGAGGACTGTCAGGGCATTTCTTAAAGAGTGATTATAATGCCACATCCCGCAGATGCTCATTACTTATTCTATTTACAGTAAACGACAATGAGAAAATAACAACTGTTTATGCTATTAAAATGTTGAGAAGGCAATTCAATTGCTGTTGTCGAACGTTCTTGACAGCAACACTTTTTATATAAAGATTATAGAGCTCTTTAGTTATATCAAGTGATAGGTATAACCTAGAGGGAAAATAAGCTTTTGAATAAAAGTCAGGAATTTCTTCCCCTTCTGAAAAGGCTTGAATAAAATATACCAGCCGTACGCAGCTACGTGGACCGTGTTAAGGGATGGATAAGGCTTGGTAATGGAAAGTATGAATATAACATGAAGTATTATATTTTTGCTTGCATTTTTATTCTTTTAGCAACAATCAGCTATCTTGGGATAAATAACAATGCAGGTGAAGCACAATTGTATACATAGTTTAAAAAATGGGACATTGGATGATGAGGTGTACCAATCACAGCGGCTACAAGTTTATTTGTATAAAACAAAAACAATGGTCAAATATTGCCTAATCCGAAAAGGATCAGCTGCACGTTCTAGCTATGTTCACCACTGAGAAATATAGGAAAGTCGAAGTTCAAATTTTAAAAAATAAGAAATTGTATAAAGAACTTAAACTTTAATGTAACGGTGACTCTATTTATAATGATCCAAAAGTGTCCCAGCTTCATCGTGTCCTTTAGAGACAAACTAAGCAAGTCAGCTACAATTAGGGTTGTCACCTGCCGCAGTTTCACCTGGACAGTCCTGGAATAAGAAAAAGGTACGGTCCCTGGTCACAGACTTATGTCTTTATGTCACGTGAAATGCTGGGTCGGTGTAAGTCTGCATTGTGTGTGTGAAAAGGCACTAAGGAAAGCAAACTTGGAAAGCAAATGGTTTCCAAACTTATAAGGGCCCATCTCTTCTCTCATTTCATTTTTCTTTCTTCTCTCTCTCTCTTCAGTCCTTTATCATATCAGTTATTTCCCTGTGTCTCCTTTTCTTTCCCCTCTGTCTAAATTTTCATTAAAACATGTGGACATGAACCCCCAGGACGTGTTAATGCAGTAAACTATGCAGTTACTCTGAGGTTTTTTTTACTAAATACTTAACTTGACTGTTCCTTTAATCTTTTACTCTCAAGGCACCAAGGTAATCTGCTAGCGCTATACGAGTAAAATATAATAACAAAAACATACCTCTCAGCGTTTGCTTTTAATTTCTCATCAAGATCATTAAGGATATGTTGATATTCCATATCTCCTGGAAACATGTCCAATACACAGTCCAATAAGGCATAATTAAAGGGATCTTCTTCTCCACCCTCCATCATGGTTTCTGTAATAAAATCCATTCTTATTATTATGATTTTTGATGTATACTAGACCACATTATCAATTCTAATAAAAAGGAATGAAGGCAAAAATACAATACCCAGGCATTATTTAAAGTTGCTTGATATACTTGCCATTAGATTGTCGTCCTCAGGGAGCATCACAGAGTGGCGTTTAAGAGTAAACATGCCTTCCAAAGAGAGACTTCTAAAAGGGTGTTCAGACCCCCGTGTGCAGTTATGCATAATAAAGCATCGAACCAGCCAAACAGTGGCAGGAAAGTGCACTTATTAAATTTACTGTAAGCACTTTCCTGCCACTGTTTGGCTGATTCAATACTTTATTGTGCATTCTTGTGCCAGAGACATTAAACTGTCCCTTTAAGTAACACCAGTAATCATTTATTTTGCAAGCACGTTAGCTACTTTGCATGAGAAGTTCTGACAGCTCTCATTGTTTTCAGAACTACAAATTCTTTCAATTCAATGCTGACAAAGTGTACTTTTAGGACAGGGGTTGGAAAAGCATCGTGAAAACCACAGAAAACTCCTGTGAGGAACTAGAAAAATACCTTAAGTTTAGATTTATCATTTCCTGGGCTAATTGGCATACCTGGGAACTTCTGGGCTCCGGCTACCCGGAGTCTTCCCTTGCGGGATGCGGTCAGGACTGCAGACTGACGTCAGCGGGCGGTCCTGCTGACGTTGGTGGGCGGTCCCACTGACGGCAGGGGGAAACACCCCAATTTAAAGAAAAAAATGGGCGGGGAGTGTCAAGACCCCACTCCTGCGACCCGGAGAACCGGAGGAGCAGCGCTCACCCGGCAATCTCCGGGTCAAACCCGGAGAGTTCCCAGGTATGATAATTGGGGAGAGCAAAGCTTTGGTGTAACAAGAAAGCACATGTGGACTTGATATCAACCTGGGAATGGAGGAGACGGCATAGAATAAACCAGCTTTACAACACATATTACCCATTGCTGTATCAGGGAGGCATTTTTCATTATATTGGTTTGATTGCATCACACATACTTCAGATCCTGTTTAGCTCTCTCCACTAGCAGGGAAAAAAATAACAACATTGTGTAAACATGACAGCTTCGTTTGCATATATGTATTCCTTTTAGACATCTATGTCATTTTTTCAGTTAACTTGTCAAAACAATTTATTTGCTTCCTGCGGGATTTGCATGATCTAGTTAGCCTATGAAAATCAAACTGTATTCATTCGGTTTGGCAAATCATCATTTCAAATAACCAATAATGGTAGTTTTCAGAATTCCAACTACATTAACTCTGTGGCTGGGATTAGAAGCAGTGGAGAAAAGATTGCACATGGAAGCTTCGTATAAATACTCAGATTAAAATATATGCATCACTGTCTCTTTCAGATATTCACGGTCTGATAAAAATGCAGCAGTAAGAAAAAAATTAAGATGAATTTTTTCTTCCGATCTATATAAGCAGTTTGTTTATGAGCTGTCAGGGACCTGTTTATTGCATAAAAAATGATATGTATCAGTGGTAGAATACGAAGATTCATTCACAACCCATACATACAGATTTTGGCAGAGTTCTGCATCTAGTTTACATTTCTGCATTTCTCCTTCTTTATTAACAAAAAAAATACTAAAACATTTTATATGCCTTTGTTTTAAAGAAAGTCTGGACTAATACTTTACCTAAAGGGACACTTTAATGTCCCTGACACCCCTCTGAAAAAATTGCATATTAAAGTACTCCATGAGAACTTTAATATGCATTCTGACTTTACCTGACTTGCCAACTGTCCCAATTTATACGAGGATTTGGGAGCTTGCCCTGGTACTTCAGTGTCCCAGGACAAATCTGCAGTTGCGGGTGTAGGGCCAATCGGAGAGAACAGGGATATCTCTCTTACCTGAACAAAATTAAGGGAGTGGGACGGGAGGGATGTTCCTTTAGACACCGTGCCAGCGATTGATGTAGAGCGCTGGGATAAGACGTCATTTGCCGGCACAAATTATTGTATTGTACTTATCCATAATTAATACGTCATTTAAACATTTATAGCGTGGATTGGAAAAAGCATGTGAACCTATAGACTGATCACTTCAACAAAAGCTAATCAGAGTCAGGAGTTAACAAACCTGAAGTCTACTAAACGAAACAGGATTGGAGATGTGTTTTAGAGCTACTTTCATATAAAGAAAACATTTTGAGGTTGCTGTTCTCAAGAAGCATCTACTGATGTGATCCATGCCCCACGAAAAAGGAATTCTCAAGAATTGTTGATTTGCAGAAAAGAGTTACAAAGTAATCTTAAAGAGTTTACATCTTTATCTGCGAAGTTAGACAAATGTTTTTATAAAATGGTACGAATTAGTACTGTGGCTACCCTCCTAAGAAGATTCCAATGGCACAACACAGAATGCTCAATGAGGTAAAAAAGAACACATGAGGCAAAAAAGAACAAGCATGGGGTCCATGGCAGCACACCACAGAGGAAGCCACTGCTCTCCTATTTAACTTTACCTGAAGTTTGCTTAAGAGCACCTTGATGAAACTAAGGTTGAATTGTTCAGGAAGAACACCGCATACCAACAAGAAAACATGATCCCAATGGCGAAGTACGATGGAGGGAGTATAACGATTTAGGGCTGCTTTGCTGCCTTATTTGCCTGGACAGATTGCCATCATAGGGGAGACAACAAATTCCCAAGTCAATCTAGAAATTATTTGTTAATTTCTTATGAAACCATGCTTATATGCGTAACATAATATTTATTAAGAAAAAAGTAAAAAAAAAAAAAGTGAGAAAAGTATTTTCTATAGTTATGTTCATTATAAATTAGACACTGCCAAACAAAAAACAACAACTTTCCTTCACATTTTGTATATACTGTGACTATAACCTTAGGGCCCAAAAGTAATAAAGAAAAGCAATACAAGAGGTGGCGTTATGTAGTATATGGTGTGGTATAAGGGATGAAAGGTTTTTACTTTTATATAGAACAGCTCCTATCTGCAATGCCTCGCCGGTGATGTCTCATAACCCAAAGGTGCTAAATTTGATCCTCACAGATTCCAAAATGAAATCATAAATTTGCATGTTACTAAAAGCAGACAAACAAAGCTACACTATATGGACAAAAGTATTGGGACACTCTTAATTATTGAATTCAGGTGTTTCAATCAGACCCGTTGCCACAGGTGTATAAAATTGATCGCCTAGCCATGCAGTCTGCATTTGCTATTATTTGTGAAAAAAATGGGCCGTTTGGTAGAGTTCAGCACATACTGTGATAGGATGCCACCTTTCCAAAAGGTCAGCGCCGACACCTATCATTACGGAATGCCTGATCGCGCTCCTCTTTTATGATGGCACTCGGGCGCTTGCGGCCAGCACGTCTGCAGTCAGGAAGTACCAGTACACCCTAATGGGCTTTTGGGCTCAGGTTTTAAGGACTACCGGTACATCCCTCCTAGCGCTATAAACGGGCAGAGGGATTTGTTTTGTTGGGTGTTGGTGGAAGTGTGCTGCTACGGGCAAGGCTTAGGGTATGCATTTTATTACAACAGAAAAGCAGAAGCACTGCTACATACATTCTAATTATCTCTGTATAAACATAAAAGCAGCAGAGAATTTGGTCTATTCACTAAAGAGTGTGTCCTCACCGATTTATTTATGCATTATACAGGGCCATAATATATAAATTATTGTGTAAGTAAAATACAGAACACGTCATACAAACACAATAGTACAACTTCATACATAGGCCACAGAGACGGGCTATGGGCAATTGGGCATAAGCTGTCAGAATCCCGACAGAGAACGCGATACGGCGCCTCATTGGTTCATTTCGAACTGTCGCCCAGCGCTCTCCCTTACCGCCTTAGAACGTGACGTCGCAGGGCACGCCCACTGCTCTTTCCCGCCGCTTCCCTGACAGCGCCGCACGGAAAAGAAACCCGCTACAGATCGTGAGTACGTATCGCCCGAGCAGGGGGGTGTAAGACGTTACTATCCGCGCTACCTTCACAAGTCGCTTCTCCGCCAAGTCACGTCAGAGCGCTGTCGATTATCTCTGTTCGTTGTCTTTGCGGAGATATAGAGAATCGCTGTCAGTTGCTATCATTGCCGGTTAATTTGATGGGCTAGAGGCCTGGAGTGTTTCTGTCGGCTTGTGCTGCTAGGGAGGTGACGTAATGGTTGCCATGTTGGTGTCGTCATCCCGCTGCCAACGCTGTAACGTGACCGTGTGAATGAGTGGGAGGGCTGATGAGTGGGGTATCCCCGGTGTGTTCTGCGTGCCGTGTCTGTCATTATACTAAAGCTCCTCGTTGAAACGTGTGTGTCATGTGTACAGCATGCTTTAATACAATGATTCTTGGCTCGCCATAAAATAAGTAGCCCGTTATTGAAGGCTGACCACTTACTGCCGTCTAGGCATCGCTGCAAGAGTCTGTAATGGGGTTGTGGAAACTCTTCAGCTCCTGCTCTTGGAAATGATCCCTCCGTGGTGATGTCTATCCCTGCGTTGCGTCTTAGTGCGTTTTTCCTTTTTTTGTGACCTGCAAGTGGCGAGCTGGCCGGCTAGACAGAATAATGTGTTTTCAAAAAGCCAGCAGCTAATGATTGTCTTCTAAGTAATCTTGGAGGGGTTCCATTTCTATTTAAAGAGAAGTTCCACTACTGCTGAAAGCCACCTTTAGATTGGTGTAAGGAGGAAGTCATCAGAACCCCTTTACACCTTTTTGGCTGATTCCCTGGCCCTCCGCTCTTTGGCTTCGCAGGGGATGGGTTTGGCGCTGACCGTATATTTATGTCCGGCCAGTTCCAGTGCTGAAACTTCCAGAGGGTCTAATGAGACCGCTGGTGCACAAAGCACTCTCGCTGATTGATGGAGAGCAATAATCAGACAATACTATCTATGAAGTTCAAGTTGGGTCTTAACCCCAAAACACATAATAAAAGAGGGAGGGACCTTGCACATTCTTCTCTGTTTAACATATTAAAATGCATTATTTATAATAAACTATTATACCATCTTATCGAGAGGAAAATAAATGTGTGCTATAACTTAATGAGGAATTTGCAGTGTTTTGTGTAGTTCACAAATCCAGTGTATCATTTACCGCTGCCTCCTGATCCACAAACTGCTGCACACTGATGGGTGATGAAACCAACTCCTCCATTGAGTAATGCTTTGATACACAACCTCCATGATGAGCTCCTTGTTCAAGATCGTAGCTGCCTGGCGCTCAATGCAGCTCCCCTTGCTGGTTTATTGCCTGGATTGGCACGTTAACTGCATAGAAGGTTGACTCCCTTAAAACGGTACATGGTCATATTATGGCACCGTGTAAAATCAGCTCTGCTTGTGGCAGAAAGTACCAGCCTTTAACATACTCTCTGCTAATCACACCCGTCTGATCATGTGCTAGAAAGATGGCGCCTGGCATCATGATATAGACCTGATTATTATGATCTTGTAGAATTATATTAAAAACAATCCGTTATGTTCACTGTGTAAGAAAAATGATAAAACATGGGATTGAATTGTTGGATGAAGCCATCAAATGATCCATGTACAACTAGAGTTTAACCCCTTCGTGACAAAGGCTGATTTTAGTTTTTGTACCCTTTGGGACAATGGCCGTTTTAACATTTCTGCGCTGCTCGTAATTTTCTTCTTTCCCGTTTACTGAACCCACACAAGTTATATATTGTTTTTTTCAGGACAAGAAGGGCTTTCTTTAGATGACACTGTTTTGATTGTATCATATTATTTACTATTAAAAGAGTATAAAATATGGTGGAAACTTTAGAAAAAATGACTTTTTCTAACTTTTAGTTGAAAAATCTTTTACTCATCTATAAAAGGTAATGAAAAAACCTGCTGAATAGATTCTACTATTTGTCCTGAGTTTAGAAATACCCAATGTTTTTATGTTTTTTTTGCTTTTTTCTACACGTTATTGGGCAATAAGTACAGGTAGCGTTTTGCTATTTCAAAGCCATTTTTTCCAAATCTGGTAATTCTTCCCCCAATGTGCCATTTCGGGTCTCTTTGAAGCCGGCCAATGCAATTTACCCAATCAAATCATATATTTTTGAAAACTAGACACCCCAGGGTATTTCAAATGCTAGTATTTTAACTCTTTCCATGCACCATATCTACCACCAGTCTATGTCAAACTTAGTGGTAGTCATTTTTTTGCATTTGTTTTTTCACACACATTTTACTTCAGGTATGAATAAACAGGTTCTGGTATATGTCACTGTCATAAAACTAGAGCTGAAACAACGAATCGATAAAATCGATAATAATCGATAACGGAAATCATCGATAACGATTTCCGTTATCGATTAATCGAGTGATCAATTCGTTGTTGGAGCACTCGGCTCCTTTTACTTACCTCCGCGAGCGTTCCCCGCTTCTGCTACACGCTCTGCAGTCTCCGCCTTCTTCTAGCTACGTGACGGATGTGACGTGTTCCGGTTCGCTCTGTGCGAGTGGCTCCACTCGCACAGAGCGGTTCGCTCTGTGCGAGTGGCTCCATTCGCACAGAGCGGTTCGCTCTGTGCGAGTGGCTCCATTCGCACAGAGCGGTTCGCTCTGTGCGAGTGGCTCCATTCGCACAGAGCGGTTCGCTCTGTGCGAGTGGCTCCATTCGCACAGAGCGGTTCGCTCTGTGCGAGTTGCTCCATTCGCACAGAGCGGTTCGCTCTGTGCGAGTGGCTCCATTCGCACAGAGCGGTTCGCTCTGTGCGAGTGGCTCCATTCGCACAGAGCGATTCGCGGGGGTGGGGGTCCACGGCGGGGTGGGAGTGGGGTTTCAGGGGATGCAGGGCAGGGTGTGAGTGTGGGTGCAGGGCAGAGTGGGGGTGGGGGTGCAGGGCAGAGTGGGGGTGGGGGTGCAGGGCAGAGTGGGGGTGGGGGGTGCAGGGCAGGAGACTGGGTGCAGGGCAGAGTGGGGGTGGGGATGCAGGGTGTGAGTGTGGGTGCAGAGCAGAGTGGGAGACTGGGTGCAGGGCAGAGTGGGGGTGGGGATGCAGGGCAGGGTGTGAGTGTGGGTGCAGGGCAGAGTGGGTGCAGGGCAGAGTGTGAGTGTGGGGGCAGGGCAGAATGTGGGGGCAGGGCTGGGTGCAGGGCAGAGTTGGAGACTGGGTGCAGGGGCACAGTGCAAAGTGCTGGGTGCAAAGTGCCAGTGCTGGGTGCAAAGTGCCAGGGCTGGGTGCAAAGTGCTGGGTGCAAAGTGCCAGGGCTGGGGCAAAGTGCTGGGCGCAAAGTGCTGAGTGCTGGGTACAAAGTGCTGGGTGCAAAGTGCAAAGTGCTGGTGCAAAGTGCTGGGTGCAAAGTGCTGGATGCAAAGTGCCAGGGCTGGGGCAAAGTGCTGGGTGCTGAGTGCTGGGTACAAAGTGCTGGGTGCAAAGTGCCAGGGCTGGGTGCAAAGTGCTGGTGCAAAGTGCTGAATGCTGGGTGCAAAGTGCTGGATGCAAAGTGCCAGGGCTGGGGCAAAGTGCTGGGGGCAAAGTGCTGGGTGCAAAGTGCCAGGGCTGGGTGCAAAGTGCTGGGTGCAAAGTGCTGGGTGCAAAGTGCTGGGTGCAAAGTGCAAAGTGCTGGGGCAAAGTTTCTTGAACAGTAATAGTCCACCTCTTTTCAGAATGTTTGGGGTTATTTTGTTTCATAAATATTGTGTTTGGGTTCTTGTACTTTGAAAATATTGTTTTTTATTACATCATAACAAAATAAGAATGTTAATGTAAATTTTAAGTTGTTTTTTAACATCCAGTTCATTAAATTCTTTTAAATAAACGAAAAATTTGCATATTGTTTTTTTTATCCGATTAATCGATTAATCGAAAAAATAATCGGCCGATTAATCGATTATTAAAATAATCGTTAGTTGCAGCCCTACATAAAACACCCCAATATTTGTTCAGCAACATCTCCTGAGTACAGCGATACCTCACATGAATGATTTTGCCTGGCTGGGGGCAAAAGGGCCACGTTTGGGGCATGCGCATTTTCAATGTTGAACTTTGGCATTTGGGGATCCACTGCCCATGCCCTATTTGGTACATTTTTGAGCCCGGCCATTTCAGTGTGCCCAATAAAACCATATATTTTTGAAAACTAGACACCCCAGGGTATTTTAACTCTTTGCATGCACACATTTTACCACCAGCATTTTTTCAAAGTTGCAGTAGTATTCTTTTGTGTGTGTTTTTCCCCCACACACCTACTTTATGTATAAATTTACAGCTCCTAGTATATGCCGCTGTCACACGACACCAATATGTGTTCAGCAACATCTCCTGAGTACAGTGATACCCCACATGCATGGGTTTGTCATTTTTGGGGGGGACTAAAAGGGCACATTTGGGACGTGTGCATTTTTCTAATTGGAAATTAGATGTGTGGCCATCCTTCCCCTCGTGTTAATTGGGACATTGTTGAACCCGGCCAATTCAATTTACCCCATCAAATCATACAATTTTTTTTTAAAGTAGACACCCCATGGGCATTTAATATGCCAGTATTTTAACTCTTTCCATGCGAGAATTGATTTTAACTCTTTCCATGCGAGCTAATGTGCTAATTTTAGGACTTGCTCACAAAAATATATTTTTTTACATTTTTTTCAACTTGAAGGTTCCCGATAGTGACATCAGTGGGAAATTATTTTTACATTTTACTGTTTTTTTTTTAACTATTTTTTTTTCTAATTATTATTAATTTAATTTTTTTATTTATTTTTACTAATCACACTGTGATTAGAAAGCTGGGCTCCATTGACTTGCACGGTTGAATGTATTCAACCTGCAATTGGAGCCAGAGTTCTCTAGAGGGTCTGGAGACCCTCTAGCAAACTTTTTCATCTTTATTATTTTTTTCCCGGGCCGCCGCCATCTTGCGGATGGTGAAGATTACTTGCGGCTGTGACCGCTCTCTGGTGATTTTTGGCCTTTGTAGCACAGTTCTTCTTGGAAATGTTATGTAGATACGCAATAATAAACATGCATAATAAGACAAAATATTAATAATCTTGCAGGTCTGCCAAAGTAGTCCAAATAAGGTTCAGGAAAGTTTGTATAGCTTGCAGAGCCTTTCTCGAGATGGTTGCTTGGAATAATGTCACTGATATATGGGATATATGGAAGATATATATATTTTTCCCCCAGTATATAGTAGGCTGTAGTGGCGCTTGCTCCGTATATGACCTATCAGATCAGCTTTAAACTCTACCCTCCTCCAGGAAGCCTTTTATTTTGATAATTTTAGGAGTCTTTTCCTGAAGCCCATCTGCTTTATCGTCTCTCGTGGGTTTGTTCTCTTTCTTGGTGGTCTGCAGAACTGTACTTGACGTTCCAAATTTCAATAGTGATTTATCTGGTGACAATAAGCTTGCATCTATAACCATTTTAGTACACGATAAAACTAGTTTTGTCTCTGCAGCTATTACTTATCTACGAGGCTGGAAATTCTTTATTGGTGATACAGATCTTTCATCGTTGTAACATAATTTTGTTGTCTGTAAAGCTGGAAAAAATTAAACTACTATATCATGTACAATTTTTACTACTACAGGGACTAAGCCAGTTTGTGTATGTAACTGTGAAATTCACATTGTACACTTTATCATTAGTTTGTGTTTTATGAGTTTGTTTTTGAAAACTTGATACTCAGGTTTACTGTTTGCTATTTGGGGAGGTGAGCCATGATTTATTAACCATATGTTACATAATCACTTATACTGAACTACTGTCATTTGTAGCCGCAAATATGGTCCTTGATAGACATTAATATGTGAAATCTAAACCTTTATTTAGTTTTGTTGGGATCTGATACTATATTGAACCAAACAAAAAAATAAGTGCATTCATGTGATGACTAGAGTCAGTGCATGGGTGTGTGTTTATACTGTTATGTCACAGTCCATGTGTATGTGTGTAAATGTAAAGTGCCAGAATCAATGTCTACTGTATTGTAGCGCCATATTCCGTGCGTATGTGTGCATTGTATAAGTGTGTGTTTTTTTTAATATATGTTTAGTGTTAGCTAGTATGTTGTTAGTGTGCAAGAGTGTAGCGTTAGCGGTTATGGCATTAGCATGTGTGCGCATGAATTTAGAATGTTAGTGTGTGTGTTACTGTAAGATGTTTGCGACCATATGACTGTGTTACTGTTACTGTATGGTGTTAATGCGTGTAAGAATAATGGTTAAACATACATTATGATGTGAAATACCCCTTGTCATGAAGGGGTTAACTGCAGTACCATGCAAAGTGAGGCAGCACCGGAGAAAGGTGTGTTTTATGTTGTGTTGCCCCAATAAACATCCTTTAACTGCAGACCAGGTGGTCATATATGAAAATAAAAACATGATTGGGGAAGAAAAAAAGCTGACTCCTAAATCTGTTTATACCTGTTAGCAGCCCCAGGAAAGAAGAATGCATATTAAAAAATTTTATGCATTCTTTAACTCCTTTGTGACCAATGATGTAACAGGTACTTCACTAAAAGATGTCCCTGCAGGACCCATGATGTACTGAATACGTCATCGGTAAAAACCACTTCTGCTCTCCCAATCGCAGGGTCATTCAATCACTTGCACGGATACAGTCAGATGACAAAGGCAATGCTTGTGAGCTCTTTGTCTATGTTCTTTCCTTCTCACTGTGATTGTGAGCTGGGGAGAGACGGAGAAAAGCAAGAAACAGTATATTCCTGGGGCTCGTGACAAAAATGATAATTAGCTTGACACTAATTTTTTGTTTAGTTCGTATTGTGTAGTTAGAAAAGTTTACAGTTAGGGATTCATACATTACAAAAGTGTTTTTATCGGGAATAAAAGGTGTTTTCCAAATCACACGTTTACCATGTTTATGGTAAGGTTCCCCATCTTTACTAGCTGTGTATAATTTAAACACCTGTAAAAGTGTGGATAAGTGTGTGTTTTTGTTTTGTGAAAAAATCTAATTTTTAAATTGTATTCATAAAAAGTGAGTAGCACTTACTTGAGTAAAGTATATAAGTATATCACATGCAAGGAGAGGTTTTGGCTAAAGGGGCAAATGCAGAATGCCCTGACGCGTTTCAAAGGGGGACATCATGGAGACTTAAATGTACTTATCAGCTATCCTATGCATTAAAGTGCAGATGATTGCTGAAGTGTCCCTTTGAAGTGATGTTATTTCTTACACACACCCCCCGGCCTCCATGTTCTCAGCAATGTGCTCCATGCAGTACTGATCCTAGCGTCTAGAATGTCTAGAGGGGGTTCTCGTGGATTTATATCTGAACCTAGCTTCAAGCGAGGATAAATAAAAATCACAGAAAACATGTGAATATATATATATATATATATATATATATATATATATATATATATATATATATATATATATATATATATATATATACATATATAATATAATGGTTTAGTATGAATATAAGATACTAGTTGTAGATAAAATGTCATGTATTTCGGTAAAATGCATATAAATGAAAGTTCATGTGTTGGCACAAGACCAAATAAAATGACGAGTAATTTTATGCCGGTAGCCATGCTCTATTACATTCATGCTGAGCGACATGTTCATATGTAAGAGGAAATCTAAAGCTCCTTGGATGGGTTTGGCATGTATTCTAAGACTCGCAGGTAGGAGCTGCTGACTCGTCGTGACCGGGCAGCAGGACACAGGGCGGTGAGAAGAGGCATCACGCTACTTCCCGAACTTTTTGCCTGTAAGAGCCGATTGGAAGTTTTATCTGTTAACACTTCCTTTTTTAAGACATAATGTATACTTTTTTAAAGCGTTACTTCCTTACAAAATTACCTTTTTGACTTTTTTTTGCTAAAATAAATTTGTAACCCAGAAATTAGCAGCTTAAAATGTTCCAGCATCGAATCTCGCGGAAACGGCAAAAAAGCCGTCTCAGAAATAAAACAATGATTGCTTAATTTATGGCATGACACAGTGTGGGAAATGTAACCGGATTATATACATGAATAATCAGAGTGAGCACACGCATTGCGAGGAATATTTGCATTTTTATTGAAGCAGCCTCGTCACACGGCTGTACATCTTTCTGGCTACATGATAGACGATAGCCCTGCAGCAAAGAGTGCCAGACAGACGTGGGCACGACGGCACATAATCTGAGCGAGAGATCCCGTGTGAGACTGGTCCGCCTCTGCAAGCTACCCAGAAAATTAAATCTTCATCAAGAATCCCATTCAAATCCCATTTTCCCCAAAATGAAGTTTGCCCCCCCATATCGATGCATATTCACCAAATGATCAGTGCGTATTCACAAAATCATCAGTGCTCGTTCACGTGTATTTCTGGATGTCCCCATATTTGACTCATTCTCACCGCATCGTGTAATCCCATCAGAGATGGACCGCCGGATAAAGTCTGGGAGTTTGGCTCTGGCTGGTTGGAACATGTTATATAAAGTGTGATTTCAATTTCTTTAATATCTGATTATTGTTGGTTAATGAAACCGTTTTGTGGCCGTCTTGTCACAAGAATATAAATTTATAAACATGTTTGTACTTCCTGGCCGCTCGTTATCCTGTCTTATTAATCGTGTTATATAATGAACCTGCAAGGTAATCCACTCCATTCAAGGATGTGTATGGAGTTTATCTCATCTGGTGTAATGGCTAGTATATATTCCATCTCAGGGCTGGACCTTTTAGCGTAGCTGTTTAGGAGCCAAACAAATCTGGGGGGCTACCTGAATATATTTTAGGAGCCAGAAAGAGAGCTACACCAATTGGGGTAGATAAAGAGGCATCAAGATTCTGTGTGCACTATTACATAAAATGTCCTAAGGACCAAACAATAAATTCTCGTTATTACCGTATTTGCTCGATTATAAGACGAGGTTTTTTTCAGAGCAAATGCTCTGAAAAATACCCCTCGTCTTCTAATCGGGGTCGTCTTCTAATCAGACCTCAAATAGAGGTCTGATTAGGAGACTAAGATCCAGATCCCCCGCACTGCTGCAGGGGACCTGGATCCTCCTGTCTCACACACCATCATACACACACTTACCGGTGCTTCCTTGCTTCCTACTGCGTTGCCGGGGCAGTGGGTTGACGTCTACGCGATCCGCGTAGACAACGTCCGCTGCAGCCGGAAGGAGGTGTGGCTAGCAGCGGGGGTTGTCTGCGTCCGTCGCATAGACCTTCCCCGACTGTCAGAGATTAGAGTTCCCCGCACCGGTGCCGCACCGGTGCGGGGAACTTTGATCTCTGACAGCCGGGGAAAGTATACGCGACGGACGCATACAAACCCCCGCTGCTAGCCACACCTCCTTCCGGCTGCAGCAGAAGGCGACGTCAACCCGCTGCCCCGGCTGGAAGCACCGGTAAGAGAGGGGGGAGAGCGGGGGAAGGGGGGTGAGAGAGGGGGGAGAGAGAGAGAGAGAGTGTGTGTGTGTGTGTGTGTGTGTGTGTGTGTGTGTGTGTGTGTGTGTGTGTGTGTGTGTGTGTGTGTGTGTGTGTGTGTGTGTGTGTGTGTGTGTGTGTGTGTGTGTGTGTGTGTGTGTGTGTGTGTGTTAGTTAGTTAAATGGGGGTATAGGGTGTGTGTGTGTGTTAAATGGGGGCATAGGGCATTTCTGGAGTGGCGTTAAGGGGGGATTTAATAGCGCACTCTGCCTCCTGAAATGCCTTATACCTCCCTATATGCCACTCTGCCCCATAATATGCCTTTTAACCCCCTAAATGGCAGAGTGGCATATAGGGGTATAAGGCATTTCTGGAGGCAGAGTGCTCTATACAATGCCTTTTAACTCCCATAATGTCACTCTGCCTCCTGAAATGCCTTATACCTCCCTATATGCCACTCTGCCCCATAATATGCATTTTAACCCCCTAAATGCCAGAATGGGATATAGGGGTATAAGGCATTTCTGGAGGCAGAGTGGCACATAGGGGGTCAAAAGGCATACCATGGGGCACAGTGGCATATAGAGGGTTAAAAGGCATATCATGGGCCACAGTGCCATATTAGAGTGGCAAGCCTGGGGGCAGATGTGCGTAACTGGGGGACAGGTTGGAAAATACAAGAAATAAAAACAAAAAAAATCTTTTTCTCAATCATAGCTTTTATTAAAAAAAATAGTTTACATGAATTAACATTTACTGGTAAAACTTTTTTCCTTTGGGGTCGTCTTATATTCAGGCTTTTTCTTTTTTTCCTAAGTTAATATTCAGATTTTGGGGGGTCGTCTTATAATCAGGGTCGTCTTATAATCGAGCAAATACGGTATTAGTTTTATTAAATTATTTAGTAGAATTTCGCAATACTTTCCTGATCTCACGAGCCACAGCTGCTGCATTTTGACTTTTGGCAGCAGACTTTTGAACTAATTTATATCCATCTTTATATCCATCTGTTATTTAATCTTATGTTTATACGCATTGTACAGATAATTGCTCTGATTAAAAGAGTAGGAATCCATCACTGTTGCTTTCCTTTACCCCGGGGATTCTGACCCTTATTTCCCTTCATATCTGGGAATTATGCTGTGATGATACGAAAGGAGAGCGGAAACCTGTATAAAATAAAATCTCAGGGCCCCCCAGTCTGTTTCTATAAAACCGTGCACGATTCATGGCCCTGTATTTGCTGGTTAATGCATCATAACGTTTAATAATATAATATCACACCGTAGTCATCGTGATTCTAGAAGGAAATAATAGAGAGTGTCACTGTCGGCTTTGCTTTCTCACATTCACTTTTCTTCACTTCATCTGATTTTTAATAATCCCCGTCAAACCACAAACAGTCCACATTACTTTTCTGATGCCGTAGCTTTCGAGAAGACAGAATCTCAACATTCATTTATCCGCTACAAAAGAAAGCTGTCCAGCTGGACAAATATTATTCTGTCGCTTGACAATCTCTACTGTTAAGTACGCCTTTTAATTTTAACTTGAGCTGCCGAGCGCTTGAGATGAGCTTCTTGTTCGGCGTCAATTGACTTTCTGGATTAGAAGCACAAAAAACATAATTGTAGTAGAAGAACCCAGCATTTTCCTTAAAAAAAATAAAAATAAAAAAATAAGATGGATAAGGTTGGCTGCAGAAGTATTCATACTGAATCTGACCCAGGTCCAGGTGGCCGTTCACAAAGATTATGATGTGTAGGGGAGCCGTACTTTTCCTAAATCCAGCAAAACGTATACAGTTTCTTTATTAACATTATTTCACATTAAAGCATTATTACTCTCATACAAGATCTTATATCTTAAATAATGTACACATCTTATAGTAATTTATATTAAAAAGGCCAGTATAATTTTAGCAGAATGAAATGAGCGATATGTGTAGAGAGAGATAGCAGGAATGATAAAGGTAAACGTACATGGGCATGTTATTTTGTATAGTGTGCTAATGAAAATGTGAACGTGCGTGTTCAGATATATGTGAGATCGGGCTAAGTCGCTTCCCTTTGGGACGTTCTCATCGCCAGTGCTGGCTCTATTCTAAATGGTGGTTAATGTAATAGGGAACCCGCTCGCGCCTTGTGATTTATAAAAGGAAGCGCATTCTTAACCGACCTGTCTCTGCTGATTGTTGATTTGCTATTTCAATAATAGATTATTTTCCTTTCTACTGCTTGTATGACAAACTTCTGTAAGGGCTGTAAAAGTGTACCATTTGTTGGATGACTCCATTGCACTTTTGGCCACAGCGTATGATACTTATACATATCATACATATGAATTGTTACTGAGAAGACTTTCCATGCATCTTCTCTGTGATGTACTGGGATGCACATAACCAGTATGCTGCCAATCCTGAAGGCCCAGGACCATGCTTATAAAATAAGCGAGCCTCTAATTAGCGTAAACATGCCTTGACTAAACATTTCATTTATACCACCATGAGAGAGCATGCTATGTTATATTTTAAAACACCTTGACGATGAATGGCTTAAAGTAATGTTTTCTACATTGTAGCCATGAGACATAATCTGTTTTAGTAATGGAAATTGGATAAATTAGATGATATAATATGCATGTATATATGTTCAGGTATCTCACAATCTAATTGAAAGGCCCTTGGTTTGGCAGAATGTTTCATGCTTCCTTTGCTATAATATGTTAATGTTTCCCTTGCCTCGGTGGGGACAAACATTAAAGCGCTCTATTCATTGCAGAGCTATTGTCGTCATTGTTTGGTAAAGGCCATTCAAGTTAATGACCCCGATCAAGTCATAATAACCACCTGACGTTAGAACATAAACTAAACCCACTACCACACAGATTCATCAAATGTAAGAAGCGATCATCCCGCGGGCACAAAAATCCCATCTCAACCCCAGCCATCAAACAGTCCCCAAATAAAAAGCAATGAATGAAGATGGAGCCGCAGTCACCCCAATAAGCTGCTCTACAGCTCTGGATAAATCAATGCAGAATATATCAATACAAAAAAAAGCGTAATTGCGCTCTAGTGGTGGATCATTGTGCCATGATGCAGTTGTAATACCTTTTATTTATACCTCTTTGAAGAATTCTGTGCCCGTTGTGGACTCTTTTCGAATGATCGTTCCACCTAACCCTGTCTCAGTTACTGTAAAACAATTATGCAACTCATCATATCCTTTATTTAGACCCCCAAATAATTATATAAATAGAATTATATAAATCTCCAAAAAAAAAAAAGACACCCAGATAAGAATATATTACTTGTTTTATGCAGAAGAATCCTAGGTTTTCCATGAATTACTAGCTGGGGATATTTTACATGCAGTTAACGTGTCTTTGTTCGAAAATAATGCTGCTTTATTAAGTATTTTCCTGAACTGCTCGAGACAGAAGAAAGCAGCCCTACGAGTTAAGAATTTCCTATTTTTTTGGAGCATAATGTATTTTGATTGACACGTGCAAGCCTTAAATAAAGCACTAATTATTCAAGTACTGTCAAGTTCATCAGAAAAATCAATTACTTTTAGAATGATTTATGTGAAACTGTGAACTGCGCTAGAAAGTTCACTTTGAAGACGACATTGCAGATAGAATTGGAAAAAAAATGTGAATAAAGCTTTTAACATGAACCTCTTAGAAGATAATATCTCATGCTTCTTCCTGGAGTGCTCCGTGGTGAGATCTGCATGTCCTGTACAAATCTAATGATGGATTTCAATTTCATTATTATTGATTTTTAGCATAGTGTTTGAGTCCTATTTAGCGATGTTGCTCATAAAAATAGTAACCGTTGCCTCTGCGTTTTTATTTTTTTGGGTTTTTTTTTTTACTAAAATGCATTTTTCTCAGGGGCGAATACGTTGTTTTTTCCCCGTGATGTTATTTTCTCCTCCAGTTTTCGTTTCCAATTTTTTTGTGCCGTACAATCTTCTTTCGTTGTGTTAATAAGGTTATGTCCGTTCACATAAAGCCAAGTGCCAGTCTTGTGCTTTGTCTCTTGGCTACAGAATTGATTAATTTGATAGTGTTATTATTATTAGTATTATTATTGGTAAAAAAACAAACCCCAAATGGTTAATAATGAAATCTGATGTACAGGTGACTAGTAGACACGTACCGTGCTTGCAGTTTGTAATTTCTATAGAAATAAGCGATATAAATGGCTGAAGATATTTGAAAGGTTTTGGATTGTTTGGGGAAGTCCGAGGATTCTGTGCTTGTTTCAGAGAAAGCAGATGTTCTGTGCGTTCTGTGTGCCGCCTGCTGCTGATCCCTGGGACATCCCGGTACTCTCCAGGTGCACATGGGGGGGGGGGATATATAGATATATTCAAGGGGAATGAAGAACTAGGATTGGCAGACTAAGACAAACCGATACATTAGATAAAGAAGGCCCTGCTCTCAGGCTTACTCTCTCTCTCTCTTCCAACTCTGTTAGACGTCTTGCCCATTGAAACAGATATGGAGGAAAGATGTTGTGAAGATGTTTGGATTGTACCTTTTGCTTTTCAGAGTCCTGTAAAGATGCTGCGCAAGTTGCTATATCGTTACCGTGCCCGGTTCCTCTTAAGCTGCCGTATACAAGAAGCTGCATTTACTTCTTGTTAGTGAGAAAGATAAAGGTTGCAGCTCTGCATGGGACTGTCTCTGATCTCATAAACTTACATTATGCTTATCCATGCTGGGAGCAGTCAGCCCAGTAAACGCTGGGAAAAAATAACACCTTTGTGTTTGTGTGTGTGTGTACATAGTGCTCAACAGTTTTCATCCCATTTCTAATAAGATTGCGATGCAAATTGTTAAGAACCATAAGGTAGCCTAGTGTGTTATTAGACCTGTCCATATGGATCAGTGTGTTTTTTTTTCTTGTTTTATTTAATAGTCAAGACAATTATACAGATCTTACTGCCATGTTAGCTGAAGTTTTGGTGTAACTGTACCCTACAATGCTACAAAATATAGCAATTTCTATGAGTTCCAATCTCTTTTTTATTATATTTCCAGGAGTATCCAGAACCTCTACCTCTTCTTCTATGTACTTGTTCATCAGCCCTCAGGTATGATGTGATATGTGAATCTGGAAGCACTGGTTATCAGGGAGGTTTGGATTGTGCCTGTATTCTCTGTAAATGGATACTGTGGCATGTTTCAGCTTCAGAAAGTAACAATATCACCGTATTTTGTAACTTTGTTTATAGATTCCACTATCCAGATGGAAGTGGCCTTGGCTAAGAAACATGTAGTTCAATTGACTGGTTTCAGGGGCGATGAGAAGGAAGCTTTGATTGAACAGATCTTCAGACTTGATTGTTTCTTTATTGACTCCGAGGTGAGTTCTCATAAACTGTTCAAACATGGAGAAATAATACAGCTTAAATATGTATATATCTATAGTCTGCTAAGCAAATGAGAAACCTTGTTTTTGCCAACGTGTGATCCAATTCTCCAGCACTAGTCTCGTGATAGTCGATAATAATGGCAGTCTAGCCAGCAACCTACAAGTTTAAGGTATGTGGACATCTGACCATCACAGGAGCTTGTTGGACATCCAATTTCAAAACCATGGGGATTAATATGGAGTCGCCTCCCCTCCCTTTTGCAGCTCTAACAGCTTCCTCTGTTTTGGGACAGTTTCCATAAGATTTTGGAGTGTATCTGTGGGAATTTTGTACCAATTCACCGAAAAAATCAGTCCTGAAACACAAAGTTTGAAGCACGCAATCGTCTAAAATGCATTTGTATGCTGTAACAATAACATTACCCTTTACTGGAACTAAGGGCCAGACGGCCCAGACCATTACCCCTCCTTCACCAAATTTTACAGTAGCTGCTATACATTCCATCAGTTTGCATTCCCCTGGCATCCGCCAAACCCAGGTTCTTCCATGACTTCCAGATAGTGAAGCGCGACTCATCGCTCCAGAGAATGGTGGTGTGCTTTAGACCAATCCAGCTGACGCTTGGCATTGCCCATAGTGATGCTCGGTTTGTGTCCAGCTGCTCGGCCATGGAAACCCATTTCATGAAGCTCCTGACACACAGTGCTTGTGCTGATGGTGCTGTTAGAGGCAGTTTGTAACTCTGTAGTGAGAGATGCTACAGAGGACAGACAGTTTTACGACAGTTTACCTGTGGAGATGGCTGCCTGTGTATGATTTTATACACCTGTAAGGCAATGGGTGTAGCTAAATGCCTAAACTCAATAATTAGGAGGGATGTCCAAATAATTTTGGTGATATGGTGTATCAGGCCATCAAGATAAGTACAGTGAAGGCAAGTGGTTCTCCAGATTATTAGCCACTCGGTAAAACGATGGGGCACTGTTCATATAGAAAGGAGCAATCGAAGAAAAAAAAAAAGGTGCTGTTCTACCCATCTATTGGATTTAATACTTTTGTTTTGTAACTAAATGCACAAACTTCATTTCTGCTACTGTTAAGAAATAATTCTCTAATCAAGTAAAATTCTGCCTCCCTTGTGTGACAGAAACACAGGCACTGATAGATTGTTGCCATATTAATTGGGAAATAGTTACTAGCCGTTAATACAGTCTCAATTGTGTTTTTGTGATTAACCCTTCAGAAGAAGGAATAAAATGAAGGTTGTGATAGTTCTATTTGCTGTATAATAAATGTTTTATCTAAGTGGGACAGCACCTTTAACAGATTATTAGTTAATACAATTAGTTTTCCGTAGATTGCAAAGTCAGAATCCAAATCATGTGCAAAATAAAAGTCATAAGTACAGTTAATAGCTAAATAAATAGTATCTGAGATATTTTTATCATGTACCTTTTTGTTTTTCAGACTTTTGAAAACTGCACACACCTTATTGCAAGTAAACCGTGCAGGAGTGAGAAGTGGCTTTCAGCCTGTGCAACAGGTCAGTGAAAAGTATGGTTTCTATTTGTTTTAGATTCTTTATGTTTCTCTGTGCTGAGCACCACACCTAAAATTTATTGCAAAAACAGCATTATTGGACTGCGTAGTAGGAGATGCGCACATAAAGATGCAATGCCTTCTGTCTCTGGAGCCAAACCTTTATTTTTTTCTATTCATATCTCTTTTACTGAATCTCAGAACATCTATAGGCATTGTGGTAGATGGAGCAGCCTTCAGTTTTTGCAGTTATTTCTCCCAAAGTTGTTGTCCTCTATCTTTCTTGGGAAAAAAACCTTCTGTCTACTTTTGTGCTGGACAGTTTGGCTGTCTTAGCATTTTATTTCCTTGAATGCAAATACTGATTTCAGAGTGTTGCTGAACAGTTGTTTGATGCTTAAGAGTTATCAATGTTTTTACAGATTAAAGTAAGCAATATATGGATGTATTACAAAACCCATTTTAAGTGAGCAGCCAACATACTTTTCTAGTTTTCAGAACTATGTGATTTCCTTTGATTGTTAATTGGTTGGTTCAAGTAGCCTTGGTGAAGATGGAGTGAGGAAAACTTACGTCAGGAAACTGATAATATGCTGCTGGTTCTACATTTAGACATGAATCTCAGTGGCCACGTGGGTAACCCTTTCAAAACTTTTCCCAGTGGCCCCTTAAAAATACAATATATATATTGTGTGAAAGATTAAAGAGTAAAAATTAGGTAAATACAACCTTACAGTCATTGAGTCAGCTGTGAACTAGAGTCAAATGTGAGGCCATCAGTACGCAAGCTAAAGCCTGGCCGAAATTAGTTCATGCAACAGGACAATGAACCCAAGCACATCAGCAAATCCACAACAGAATGGCTGAAAAAGAAAAGAATCAAGGTGTTGTAATGGCCCAGTCAAAGTCCAGACATCAAACTGATTGATATGCTGTGGCAGTACCTTAAGAAAGCTGCGCATGAACAAATGCCCACAGACCTGAATGAACTGAAGCAACGTTGTAAAGAAGAGTGGGCCAAAATTCCTCCACAACGATGTCAGAGACTGATAGTCATACAGAAAATGATCACTTCAGGTTATTGCTGCTAAAGGTGAATCATCAGGTGTACTTAGTCTTTCACACATGGCTTCTCCATATTGGCTTTATTTTTGTCAAATAAATCATGACACGCTATAATATTTCATGTGTTTTTGTTCATCGGAGGTTGTATTTACCTAATTTTTAGACCTGGTAAGGAACAGATTGTTGTTGTTCTGGCCTGATATGTAAAACAATAGAATTCAAAGAGGGTACAATTTCTTTTCCACACAATATATATGTATATATAATTATATAATATTTCATGTTTGGCAGTATTTCCTCTTGCCAGTGTGATCACGCATGTGATATATTGCATAAACCAGCAAACATAAAGATCTCATATTAGAGGTTTCCAAAGTCAAGATCAGGGATGTAATATATAGAATTTTATTGGAAGACTGCAATTCAAGGAGTACGTACTTATGCCCAGATCATCTCAACAATGTGAAGACTCCACGGGCGCTTGTTCCTCGATCAGTGGTTATCACCAACTTGTTGAACGCTTTTCCAGCAGTGTAAATGTTTACAAATGCACTTGCTTCCAAACCTACACAAACAGAACACTGTGTAAAAAATAATAATAATAAAATAAAAATGTTTCCCACAGCAGCTTCTGTACTCCAGGCAAGGGGGTGGGCAATAATCTGCTGCACCAGTATAAGTCAATACTTTATATTTTATTTTTTCAAAAGGGGGATAAACATAATGCTATCCATGAGGGTACTATAAATGCCAGTGTCGTCAAGGAGAAATACTATTTCTTTGCATCTATTTCATGCAGTAACTTAGGGCAGTATAATTACAGATCATAGCGGAACCTAACCTCCTCTCATTCCTTTGGCTACGTTTATCCCTTAGACAGGGTTCGAATAAAACCCTCGCTTTCCCGCGTGTATCTTAGTCCTGATTTAGCTCAGAACCAAAAGATGATACTAACAAGTATTATAATAACTACAGGAAGTTACACGATATATAACATGATCAAAAATAAAAGACTCAATACCGCATGAAGGTTTCCCAAGCCTGCGTGCTGCCATACCTGGCTCCTGCTATCATCATTCCCTTGCACAATCTGCTGATATACATTAGAAGATGTAATATCTCTCCATGGAAACCATACCGCTGCATGTAGTTGGTGTCTATCTTTAACCATTAGCATCTGTTCTTTACCTACTGTATTTCCTCAATTACAATTGGCAATGTTCAATAAATACAGAGTTTTACCGATGGGCAGCGCCACACAATATGTACGATTGTTCCCCAGTGATTTTAACATTTCCAACATCTGCCCGCACTGTGTTTATTTGCTCTAAATCAGAAGGCACTCTTTAAATAAGAATTTAAAGAGTTTTCTTGAAGCCGGGTCGAAATTAAAGCTTGTGCCAGTGTTCCCTGAATAGGGATACATTGCGGTCTCTCGAATAAATAGTCATCTTAGGTGACGGGTTTAGTGAAACTTTATTGTTGTGCATGAAAACAAGGGCAAATAATTAGGTGAGCAGTCTTATAGAAGTCTTTATTAAAATGTTCTTCCATTGTTCTAATATATATATTATACAGTATTATATATTATGCTGAAGTATATATTATACAGTTACAGTACATAACAATTTTCAACTAATACAGCGCCCTCCACAAATATGAGCACCCTTGGTAAATATGAGCAAAGAAGGATGTGAAAAAAACTCTTTATTGTTTAACCTTTTATCGTTTCTTTAAACAATACACAAAAGTATTCTGCTGTCATGAATATCAAACAATTGCATGCGCAATGCAGGCTTATCCAATCAAATATAAATTGTTACACATATGTGTGGAACAATTATTGGCACTCTTTTAGTCAATATTTAGCTCTCCCTCCCTTTGCCAAGATAACAGGTCTGAGTCTTCTATAAAGCCCGATGAGGTTGGAGAATACGTGGCAAGGGATCTGAGACCATTCCTCCATACAGAATGTCTCCAGATGCTTCAAGTTTCGAGGTTGGCACTGATGGACTCCTATTCAGTTCTCCCTCAAGTTTTCCAGTAGTGTCAGGCAAGCTGAAGACGGTTGAGTTTGTTTTTGGATGAGAGTAGAGGCTTCTTTCTTGAAACCCTTCCAAACAAGTTGGTGATGTAGGTGACGTCGGGATTGCAGTTTTGGAGACTTTCTGACCCCAAGACGCAACTAACCTGCAATTCTCCAGCTGCGATCCTTGGCCACTTGAACCATCCTCTTTAAAGTGTGATGAGACAATACAGACACAAGTCCTCATCCAGTTTGATTCATAACATTTTCATTTGACTGGAACGTCTTAATTATTGCCCTGATAGTATAAATGGGCATTTTTGATGCCCATTTCACTATTTTCTGATATTTTCATTTTGTGAAGTTGAATAACCTTTTGCCACACATTACAGCTATATTCCTTGGTCCTCCACATTGTGATGATGGCTAAGGGGGGTGGCTAACATTTAGTCACCCTGGTATACTAAAAAATGTAAAATATCAATGGGAATATACTTCAAATATATTTTTCTCATATGAATTCATAGGGGTGCCAATAATTGTGCCAAATATATGTATACATATATTTAATAATTTTTTAATAATTTTAATTGCTAACTTACATTTCAAAACCATATAAGGTTACAAGTGTAATCAATGAATGTCATTATGATAAAAGACAACAGCTCCCTTTTTAACTACGAATTCTCATCACCTCGCTCTGAACCCTCTTGTGTATGACATTTGCATGGCATTTCAATGGTTAGAGTATGTTCTCATTATAGTCCGTTTGGACATTAATTGCACTTTCTGCTATGTTGGATATATATATATATATATATATTCTAAAAGGACTAGGCCAATTTACCTTGAAAAACCGAGGTCTGTGGCAAAACTAAGATACTGAATTAATTTCCTCTCCTGAAGTTATTTTCCTATCCCACTCAAACAAGGTCTGTCTGCCTAACACCAATTAGCAGGTTAAGAACAAGGTAGAGATAACTTAATAAGTGTATGTGTGGGGGGGTAATAAGATGGCTGCCTCCATGGTAGTTATGTAGGTTTACAATACTGTGCAAAAGTTTTAGGCAGGTATAAAAGACAATGTAGTAAAGTAAGAATTCTTTAAAACCAGACATGTTAATTTTTTATTTTTAGCATTTAACAAAATGCAAAGAGGGTGAACAGAGTGACCATATACATCAAATCACTATTTGGTGTGACCACCCTTTGCCTTCAAAACAGCATCAGTTCTTCTAGGTACACTTGCACAAAGTTAAGCATTTTGTAGGCATTTATTTAGATGTATGATTATACAGTTCTACCAAACAGGTGCTAATGATCATCAATTTAATATGTAATGAAATTATTAACTGAAACAGCTGTGTAGGATGAATCCAACTGGGTGATGAACAGCCAAACTCGCTAACAAGAGGAGGATGCTGATGACAGTTTAATGTAACAACAAGACTGAAGTCAGTTCTACTGAATTGGAAGATGTCCAGCAGTGCCATCATCTCAGCATTGGCAGGAAATAATGGGACCCTGGTACATCTATCTATTGCCGGAGCAGTCTAGTCAGAAGTGGTCTTCATGGAAGAATAAGCCAATGTTAAATATTTGGCTGTAACAGAAGGCGATTTTTGTTGAAGGTCTGGAGAGTGTTTGAAGGCAACAGTGAGGCATGGTGGAGGTTCCTTGCAGGTGTGGGGCTGCATTTCAGCAAATGGAGTTTGAGATTTGATATCCAGCATGTAATACCAGAAGGGAGGCATCGGATTCGCCCCAAATGTATTCTGCAGCATGACAGTGAGCCAAGCATATAGCCAGCCACTAAGAATCATCTGCAGTGTGAAGAAGAACAAGGAGTTCTGGAAGTGATGGTGTGGCCTCCACAGGCTATTTTGAAGGCACAGGGTGGTCACCAAATATTGATTTAGTGTGACCACTCTTTTCCTCCAAAACATGTATATTTTGGAAAGCAGTCTTACTTTACAGCATTTGTTTCATACCTGCCTAAAACTTTTTGCACAGTACTGTATATTAATTGTTTTAATCTTTAAATGTGATTACATGTTTTTTTCTGGTGGATAGGCCTGTAAAGTATAGAATTTTGGGTAAGTATATCCTATTGTACATGTGTGTGTATATATATATATTTCTCAAACAATACACTATACTTCAATTATACAATTTGCCATATTTGCCCTTGTAAGGCAAGACAAACAAATAGCAAAGAGCATATGAACAGTTTTATAATAGATAAGTAAAGAATGGGACATTCAAAACTGAGGGCACTTTTGTGTTTGTGTAAATATGTTCTTGGTGTAATTGCTGCTCTGATCGTTCTTTGGTTTACCGTTTAATTGCACCCACATCTTTTTTTTCTTATTTTGGCTCATAGTTCATTTACTTTCCAGGAAAGTGGGTACTGACTAAAGACTACATAATTAACAGTGCAAGAAGTGGCAGATGGCTTGATGAAACGACTTACGAATGGGGATATAAAATCGAAAGAGACTCCCATTATTCACCTCAGATGCAATCTGCACCTAAAAGATGGCGCCAACACCTGACACGCACTGGTGCTCTGGGGGCCTTCAGCAGATGGAAAGTAGCCCTGCTTGTTAAAGAAGGTCATAAAGAAAGGGGGGCTTTTATAAGGTAGGCTGGGAGACCCTTAATGAAATATAGGAGACAAAACAATTGTCTTCCTTGCTTTCATTGTTCTATCTGTGCCGAGCACAATGTAAAATGAAGTATGTTTGCTGTTTTTTTTTCTTCTCCTGGGGGAGCGCTTGCCGTATAGAATCTGGGCACCCAAAGGGTTAATGCTTTTAGTTTAATGAATGTAAATTCGGTTTTGACACATTAAGTGTCAGACAGGATTACTGCCTTTGTGCTCTTTGTTTTTATTTATTTATTTATTTTATAAACATGCAGAACCGATGTTTTAAGGGCATTTTCTGAATACTATATCTAGAAATAGAACCTTTCCAAAGGAGGTCAGAGCAGAAGAAACGTCACATGTAGAAGTTGGTCTCATTAACCCTTTATTAGCAAACTATTAGCAAAACTACAAATAGTGTTTTTGTTTGGATAAGTTTTACTTGAATGCTGCTCTTTAAATACTATAAAATGCTTTGGTGTACAAACTCCCCTGCCTACTGCACTTTTATATCGGTCCCCGTTTACGACAAGACCTCTTAGGTATCCAGATTCCTTATGCCCCTCTTTCTTGATGTCCCCCTTTTCTAGGAACTCAGAATGTTTGGCATGGCTGTATCCCAGTGTCCTACAGCCCTTAAAGTCATTATAATGTGTATAGAATAAAGGAACAGCAAAAAATGTGTGTGCATAAATATCTAATAAATAATGGAAAAGGGATTTTTAAAGTATTGATCAATGCATTAAATATTTGGCAAATATAAATTAATGTTAATCAATTTATTAAACAATTGCTGAAAACATTAATCCAGTTAATAAACATTAATAATACATTTTTGATAAATCAAGTTAATACTTGATACATTTATAATTGTTAAATGAATTGACAAATACAATAATTGGATAAAAATCTATTGTTTTAATTAAGTTAAGTTGAGAAATGCATTAGTACATAAACACATATAGGAATCAACCTCAAGCCATATACACTAACATACTGACACACTAACACAACCACTCAAAACACATCCAGACACTCACACTAAGCCACCTAGACACACAGACACTAACACACAGTAACCTATCCAGACACTCAACACACAGGGCACTTACCTTGTTAAGCCTCAGCATGTCTTTGATGCTAGCACACAGTGAAAGCTGCAGCGCTACTCCTGCGGGGTCACACAATGCAACCTTACATGACCCCACACCATGTCAGGCGTGCTTTCTTGTCGCAAAGGCAACCTTGCTCCTAGGCTTTGTTGTAGAGTATCTTTAACGTAATTTAATGCCACCCTTATCCCAGAACTCGGAAGACATATTACGGGGTAACAAGCAATAGTAATGGTTATTGGGAAGTGACACATTTATGAAACATGAAGTCTAACAATTTGTATTGTGTGTGCTTTACTAGAGTTCTGAAGGCTGGACATGCAACGTTCTGTGACACAGCAGATTCTTCTGACGTTACTCACGTTTTTACTACCAGTTCCTCATTACTGGAAAATCAAGTATTGAATGCACCATATTACTCGGTGCAGTTCCTTGGAAGATATCTCTTAGAGGTAAGAAAACGCACACCATTTTTTATTTTATTTTTTTTACAACTTATCTGTCGCTTTGATGCATCAACAAATTCATTTCAGATAGAAGTGAGAAATCAATGTGTGCAGGATTAACAGGAGAAGAGCTTCAAGAGAAATGCCACTTGAAATGACCTGTTTTGCTCTTACTTGAACTCACAGTGGTCCAATTCCGGGCTTTATTCAAAATTCCAAAGTTATACCTGCTGTTTTGTCACCTCGTCCGATGCCTTTGTTAAGGGGAACTGTGTGGTGAATACTTAACTTACAAACTGTATTTTTATATATTTTTCATATATTTTTTAAATGCATTTGATGTGTTATATATAGTCCCACCGTTTCACACTGCGTTCACAAAACTGGTAGTGTCATTCCAGCTCTTCCTTCTCCCAGTGGATGCATTATCTTTTCATTTGATGGTCAACAGATATTTCACTCTTTTCTTAACCATTTTAACCCAATGGGTTTGGAATCACGATAGCAACAAAAACAGGGCAATCTGCATTGGAACTGGTCCACAAAATGTCAATTTCTGAATCCATCATTATATTTCAGTCTTCATTTGAGATTTCGCACTTCCACGCAGCATTAGATACACCCTGCCAGTGTATCTCTGCATTTGGCAACATATATATATATATATATATATATATATATATATATATATATAATGATAAATGCATCTTTATTTTGGTCCAAAATAAGACAATATTGATTTTATCAAATTTTTTTTTTCTTTTGCAGGACCCCATCGAAGATGTGTCAGTAATTATGACAGATGAGATGGCTTCTGACATAATGCATTCTGTATGGAAACATCTTTGTTTTGCTCAGGTATGCAGTAAAATAATACAAAATGTGAAATATCCTCATAGTGTTATTCCATGGTTTGTTAGAGGTGTGACCGGCACTTTTTTATGTGACTTAATAATAGCTATTGATGCCCCTGTCACACATTTTATTTTATTTACACAGTAAAATGTATAAATATGTTTTAGCAAGAAAGGACAGTCATGACTGGAGGAAAGAGGGGCAATGATTTGGTTCTGAAACATTTTTTTTTTACTAATATGTAATTTAATGTTCTCTTTTCTAGGCTCGTCACCATAATTGCATTAATTGGCAAAGTTCACCAAAGGAAACAAATACGGTAAACTTTACTTTATGTAGTTGCTAATATTTAGGCTGTCGTTTTGTAGCAGGTGATAGGGAGATGGGAAGGTGTTTTTTTTAAAAAAAATATATTGATTACTTAGAACAATCTAAAAAAACAATTCTTAAAAGCTGCATATAAAAATTAATAAATATAAAAATGTAGTAACTGTCAAAAGCATTCTGTATGTAAATACACTATAAAGGCAGCCGTCTCCATAGACAAACACTGGCGGTAGAATGGGTCGTACTGACGAGCTCAGTGACTAAATATGTCAGTGTCCTAGGATGCCACCTTTGCCACAAGTTAGTTTGTAATATTTCCGCCTTGCTAGATCTGCTCCAGGCCGCTGTAAGTTCTACTAAGTGGAAGAGAAGCAATAGCTCAGCCACAAAGCTGGGGACGACTTATAGTCACCGAGTGAGTGCTTAAGCGTGTAGTTTGTAAAAATCGTCTGTCCTCTGTAGCATCACTCAATACAGAGTTCCAAACCGCCTCCAGAAGCGACATGCGCACAAGAACTGTGCATCTGGAGCTTCATGAAATGGGCTTCCATCACCGAGCAGCTGGACACAAGCCGAAGATTACTAGGACCTGGGGCAAGTGTACGCTTACAACTTTGTGACACCGGTTTGGGGAACACCCTTTCGTATAGGTCCGAGGGCCGGGTGTTCACAAAAAAGTTTCTAGATCATTTTCTAAGTATATCGAATCTTAAGAAAAACCCCTGTCTAGAGCACAAAAAGACAGTTAAGCAAGAAGAAAAGCCATCTTTGCACAGTTTCTCCAGCAGGAGATCCAAGGTATCTCAATAGAGTATAAAGAAAACCTGAAACAAACTGTGTACAGCATGTTTGGGGAAGAAATGGCATTTGCAAACTGCATAGACAGAATATATATAAAAAAATGACCATTAGACACAGAAAAAGGCTCTTACTAAATATAACTATCTTCTAATGGAACTCCACCTGCGGAAACAAAGTGCGAGATTCCTTTTAACATTTGTAATAATTGTAGGTAAAATACCCCTGCTACGCAGCGTTAGACAACGCACAGGGAATGAAACGTATAACTAACGGCATCCAGCAGACTATCGTACTCAGTATGTAAATCAGCAAAACAAAAGATTAACACTGCTTGCTTTGGAAATTCTGCCAGGAGCTCATAAACACCTCACAGTAACATCAAAGGGCTCGCGTGAACAAAACCCAAATATCAAAGGAATCAGCCCCCAAATAGGCTGCAACCCTCACATTCACGCATAGTACACATCCGCGGCAAATAACAGGATTTCATGGGAACCTTCCGTGCGCGCAGAAACATTGATTATATACTTAGAATGGCTTTGAGGGGAGATAACAGATGTCGAGTCTCTAAATGAGCAAACATACAATGTTTTCTTGTCTACAGGAATATAAAGCATGCTTTTATGTAAAATATTTTCTAATTACTTATACAAGTGCATGTGCTTTCTGAGTTTATCTGTTTATTGCTCCATAAATGCCACTATGGCATGTGCTTTCAAATAGATTAAAAATCACATTTTTATTTAAGCGCAGCCCAGTGTGGGGAATGTAACAATTTGTATCGCTTAGGTGCGATTAGCATAAAATCCTGTGTTTATGAGGGTTTTATCCTTGTGTTAAACTCTTGTAGGTAGCCGAGTTTCTGAATGTTATCGGCCTCCTCGGCAGGTTAGTCTAGAATCGCTCTGCTGGATCTGGAGGCAGTTACAGAATTTTCCGCCTGTCATTATTAGCTGTTAATTGTGACAATAGGCTATTCCTTTTAGGTCTGCTTCGGAGAAAATGACGCATTAAAGGATGATCCTGCCATCATATGCGCTTTAACGCTTCCGATGTCTCGCTGTCCCCTTTGAATTATGGTTTTCTTTCAATTGGAAATGTTTTTTCTCCCAGCACCTAGGCTTGGAGGAAATGTACTTCCAGAACACATCATGTTAATCATTAATTTTAGACAGGGTCTAACCGATTTCCTGTACAGTTCACTTCTTTATCCTTACCTAACCTTACAAAGACCTGAACCAATCACAAAAAATCAGCAACGTAACAATAGAGGAGAGATGACAAAGTGGGAAGGAATAATAAAATGGAATTAAGATGTATTTGCCCATGGTAAATGGGTTTGTTTACATCATTAATTGCTTACTTAAATATCAATGTTTGGAACATTAAAATATAGAATTTGCATAAAACGTTCTGCTTTAAGGTAAATGCTTTTAACCCATGGAGGTAAAATGACCTCTCCTTTACTTCTGGCTGACTCTCCATATAGAGAGGACCAAACGTATCTTGAACAGGTGTTCTTTATTGTGCTTCTAAACTCCAGGCCGTGTTGATGAAAGAAGCCCTGCGGTCGAGCGTTATTAACATACCTGGTGTAATCAAATCATAAAGTTTAGTTTTCTTAGTTCTTACCATGCTGCCTTGTGGCTAACAATAGAATGTCTGTTTTAAATAACCATAGGGACCATCTGATGATTAAAGCTTGATGTGAAAGAGCTCTTTGTTATCATAAACAGGACTTCATTAGCATTGCCGTAAACCGTCAGCTCAGCGTGGTGTTGGGATGTAACCAAAATATCACGACTGCTTACAATGGACATTTTGTAGATAAATATAATTATTGTAGATCTTTGCAGTCAGTGAATTACTGCATACAGCACAGTATTTTAAATGCAGAGATTGTTTATTTTTTTTCATGAGACTCCCCTTTAAGTTTATTCTCTTATGAAATATCTTTAAAATATTGGTTTAATTGACCGCCTGTCAAATAAGAGCAGCTCCTTTTAAGCAATCTTTTGAGACATCGTCCTTACCTTTTCTACATTAGAGTCCAGCCCGACATTGATCATTCATTCTTTATTGTGGCGAAGGGATTAGGCATTGGAAGATAACCGAGTATAGTTAGTGTTTTTTAAGCTCTTGAAAGCCTGCAAAAAGCAATTTTGCTGATAAGCGGAGACTTGCAAAGAGTTCTGGCCCTGGCTGACCTCTGGATGAGATGGTTAAGTGCATGCTTTTTATTGTCATAGAGTGATTCTTCAGCAACATTAAACTTTATAGTTTATTAGCAAAATTAATTTATACAATTCCACATATTCTCTAGTACTCTTCTATTCTTAGTTATTTACATCTTCATATCATGGCAACCCTTACCATCATTACCACATCACCTGTTTAGTTTTATATATATATATATATATATATATATATATATATATATATATATATATATATTTATATATATATATATATATATAATTTGGCCAGCACAACGGGTTGATGTTTTTTCAGTTAATTAAAATAAAACGGCGAGGACACAAGGAAGAAGCTCATCATTATCCATTATTATGACAGTGATCAGGTTTTATAGGGCTCTAGCTGGGACATCCCAATTCCTTACAGGTGGGGAGGACTCACTGACAGAGCGTGAAGTGGGTGCTGGAGTTGACGTAGGTCAATGGAGGATGTTGAAGTGTGCAGGAATGGTCTAGTCCATGATCTGTGAGGCGACCTTATGATCTGTTGAGCATGTTTGGGGGTCCTCCTCTCTTGCCGGCCAGCCTTACGGCTAGACCTCTCCGTGACTCCGGCATTAGTTAGTCTCTAAAGCTGCCGATGTATGATCTTGCTCTGTCCATGGTTTCTAGTCATGTGCGCAAGCAGCAGTAAATTATAATCTTTTCTGAATATTTTTACCAAATATGCACCATTCAGGGGATTTTTAGTCTCGTAAAGCTGCATAATTCCGCTTAATTTCAAACCCAACAAATATATGGCTGGCAATGCCGATGTCTGAGTTCGAGCGCTGTCTGCTCCTGACAGATTTATTGGAGATGAACTTGCAAATGTACGGCATAATTAAGTACAAAGAAGCGGTTGTATGCATAGACAAGAACTAAGATTTAAATTATATGGAAGCTAAATGCTGCAACTTGTCGAGGGAAATAATGGTGTTATGTCTGTAAATGCGATCCTATACTGACAACAGCAGAATGCACTCCAGCAAAAAATAAAATACTAATGATAGAAAACAAAAGGCGATAATTCAGTTGGATGTCAAGCCTTAGGAGTCTTTTGAGAGCCTTAGACAATTGCCACGTGATCAGCAAAATTATACACACAGTATATTATGCAGATATCGGAAAAACTACTTTAAAACTTTCGGCTTGTATGTTGATATAGAAATAGAATGCGCGGAAACAACAAACCACGGGGTGTTTTAAATCTATAAAGATTCCACTTGGATGAAAAACACAACAAAATATGTTATTCATACATAAGCCTTAGAATACACATAAGCTTCAAAGCTGCAATACAGCAGTTCATAGAGAAGATGTAAATATTTAAGAGCCCGGTTATCTTATAGCTATATTAAATATTTACTGTTCCTTTAACTGACCCCCCCAACAAAAAAAAAACAATTTAAAAAAGAAGTGCAATTTAATTGATCCCATCTAACGTTTTCTTCTTGCTTTAGGTGAAAAACGCTTGGGAAATTGGCAGAGTGACTTTGAATAGGATTGAGGGACTTCTAGAGATTCAGTTCTTCCACGAGGCGATCATGGAACTCCATCAGCTCTTTCCCTCTCTCCCACCTTTAAGTTTGTGTCGGTCCCTTCTTCGGCATGTTCTCCTGGTAAAATTCCATGAATTCCTTAATTTTATGTCTTTTATATTTATATACATATAAGCCTGCTTATGTATCTGTATGTACAGCTATATATATCCATATTTAGTGTATGTGATGTAAAGCTTACATCTCCCCTTCATCTCTCGCTTATTTGGGTTTACTTATCAAATTGAACATTTGCAGATGTCAAAATACTTCCTATACCGGACCTTGTTCTCTTTTTGCTTTTCATCTAAAGTTCGCCAACTATTGGTAGTATCTGGTTATGAGAAGTATTGGGACATTTATAAATAATCTGTATCACGTTTTATCTTATTTTATATATTTGCTTGCATTTTAATGTTTCATATTTACTTATTATAATTTTAAATAAATTAATATAGTCACCCATATTTTATGACTATTGCATCATCATGTCTTTTGGTCTCGTGTTTGTAGCTGACGCTGCATGAATTGCAAATACCCGCATCCGATGAAAATGGCTAATCATTGGACCGGTCTATTTCCAATATTTGCTGCTCGTAATTGAACTTGTATCTGTATCTTACCTTGATTATTATTATTATTATTTGTTTATATAATTTTCTTATCTCACTGACAGGGGAATGTAGACGTCAGTTGTTTTAGAAGATTATTTGACATTTTTTACAACTTACTGCTTTTCCATCCGCCGTGGGAGTCCCGGTGTGTGATGCAGTATTACATCGATTTACTTCAGTGTCCTATATGTGAAGCGGGCACATGGGCGTTTGTGGAGTCCCTCGTGAGGTTTGTATGAAGACAGTGTAAGAAAAGCTAAATGGATTTTCAGATATTACCATTCTCATTTGTGTAGCCAAGATCTGTTCACCAGTTACTATATTTTATGTTCTCTTTTTTTTGTATTGTTCATTACCTTTGATCAAACAGTATACATTTAATTGAAGCAGGCATTGAAACTCGCAAAGCTAAGTGGCCAGCCTAAAATAAGGTTCTCACAGTTCATCAAACCCTACTCTGTGTAGTAGGGGGGGGATCATAGTTTAACAGCTGATTGTTTGTCATTCTAGGTGCTTTCTTAACGACACATTTTGTTTTTGCCATCAATCTGACGTGGAAATCGATTATCAAAAGAGGCAAATGGTGGTCAGCTCTCTTCTGAAGTTTGTCGCCACTGTGTTGCAGGAAGAAGCAAAATTTCTAAGCGCAAAGTAAGATTTTCTTTTTTATTAAACTAATTCCCCTACGGAATCATCTCGGCGTGTAAGGCGAGGGTCAGGCTGGAAAGCGCTGAGCTGGCCGTTCGTAAATCTAAAGTTAATGTAGGCAGGTAACATTACATCTACAACCCACAGTTGTTATTTTTTGTCTTTTTCTTTTTACGTCAACTTCATATATGAGCTAGTTATTAGTATATACATCGGATGGTATCATCTTTTAGAGACTTTGAAATGAGATGCATTCATTGTTTCGTGTAAAAATAAAATATGCACATCTTACCTTTATGTCTGCTGTTTATTGAACACAAAAACTGAACCTTTAGGCTTCTTTGTGTGAAATGCAACCTGTTTACACACAGACTAACCTGTACATGAAAGGGTTTGACGTTCAGCCTTTTTGTTTCTTACAGACTTTGTCAATGTCCAGAACTTCCACGCAGAACTTTGCCCCTATCTTTTACTGTTCACGTATTTTGGTCTGAATTTAAGACTCTGAAACTTTTAACAAAACAAATGACTTCTTTGACAGATTTGGTATTAAGATGCCACAAAGAAATAAGTCATTCTGATAAGGTAAGTAGCATTATCTCAAGTAATTTGTTTTGTGTGTTACCCATATATCATTTTTTTCTGCAGTGTTCTGTTATGTAATTATGTGATTATGATTTGTATGATGTTCTTTCTTGATAGAAAACTATTATTGGCTTATGCTAATTGGATCATTTCTAATGAACAAATCAGGGTTATATAACACAGGGAAAGAAAAGCAAGCAACATATTTGGTAATGTTACAAACAGCAACGATGCTTAACACAGGAGGGACAGGAAGATGGCCATCGACCAGAGGAGATTAGATCAGAGGTCCCGATTTGTATTTCATTAACTGCAAAATTGTTTGTAACATCCGTTACTGTTAAATGCTGTTGTCCAAGCAGGACTTGTGGTAAAATATGAGCAGATTAAGAAGCTGCTCAGGGCCAACACGGATCTAAGGAGACCTTGGCCGATTAAAGTGGAGAGATCTATAGAAGTTTGCCACGCATTGTAAATAAATGTACATTACTGTAATGTAACTCGACCCCAAGTGTGAAGAACCATCCTGTATTCGATCCACATGTTTTACCCGTTTCTTTATTTCACAGAAAACCTATTCTGTTTAATATGCTAATGTTTATTCCTAATGTGTTGTTGTTAGTTTGTATTCCAAGAAGTAAGATATCACTTGAATATGATGCTCGGTGCTGCTGTGGAATATTGGATTCTTCTTGGCTTTTATCTCAACAAACATTTTGTCAACCAAGTGGCCAATGACCTAGCTTATTACATCTGTGTCTCATGTGAAGGTATGTCTATTTTTTGTTTAATTTTAATGACGTGTGGCATATATATTTATAAGGTATATGGCTTTATGCTATATTAAACAATAAGTTATATATATAATATCTGTATTGGGATTTAAATTGCACATAACTATTACAAAATAAGGAAAAGTAATGTAATAAAAATAACTGAGATTGGTGTAAGTCATTCAATTAATAAGAATATTAGAAACAGAATGTAAAATACGAAGTTTAGTTAAGGACAAGGATGAATTATGCAGGTGGAAGGTTGTTCTGCACCGGAAAAAAAGCATAAACAGGAGTGGGAAAACAGGCATATACATGGTCCGTTCTTCCACTCCACCATGGCTCCCTTTCTTTATATGTGCTGTCTCTGGCATCCATCATGGGGTTGTTACAGTTCCCAGATCTGCCCATCTGTTCATATGCCACTGCACCAACGGGGGCAATAAAGCCTGCAATTATTGTAATGCTGCCTTGCACCTAAACCAGATCCCTGAAGTTCTCACCAATGCTTTCGTGCCAAAGATTCTGTCTATAGCATATTCCATTGCTTAGGTGTCTCCTAGTCCATCACTGTCATGTTTATTATCCCTGTGGAGAGCACACTGTCAGCCCATAGAGCATGTCCATGTTATATCCCAGTGCAGCTTTGCCCAGGGCACAGGGTATCTGTAACCAGTTGAAGCTGTTCATGGGCAATGTCCTATAGTCGGGTTTCCAAAGGACTTTGTTAGGATCTGTCATTTGTTTGATTTTTAGATATCTCAGTAGATAGGAACGATGCTTTGTTAACTCTTCCTATACCACAGAATAGCTTAACTTGTGGATTTGCATAAGGGTAACATTGGAGATATGAAAACCACTAAAGATTTATGTGCAAGCATTTAGCATATTTCTACTTTGAATACTGACAGTTTAGTTTTTTTCTCCTTTACAGATTTTTCAGTCAAAGAGAAAGAAAAGTTAATCTACTCAATACAATCTCCTTGGCTTCAAATATTAGTTGCAGAATTGGTCTTTAAAAACCTCTGTATAAAAAGTGGCATTAACCTTTCTTCAGAACCCTTGTCTTTGGGAAAATTGGTAAGCACAATTTTAAAATTTATATTTCCAATTAATAGCGCTGAGCGCGGATGTATACAGTCATGGTTTTCATTAAGGTGGATCTTAAAACCATGTTTTCACTACAGCACTGAATACCTCTTATCTTATCAAAAAAACATAGGATTTTGAATATGGGAGTAAGAACTAAGATCAGAGATTACCTAGAATTGGACAACTCTTTTTAACTGCTTGCTGACCTTAGGTCGTACTAATACGTCCTATAAAACAGGCCCAAGATGACCAAGGAGGAAATGGTGCATCCAATGCTTTTTACACTGGTGGGGAAGATCAGGGTGTGATTCAACAGCCCGGGCTCTCCCCTCTCAGCAGGAGCTAATATCCCTAGCTATCTGCTGATCGATCCTGTGCAAAAACCGACGGTTGGGCATTCTCTGCCGGCCGTGTCAATCCTGACACCACCGGAAACAACATTGGAAAATAAAAAGTATGAACAAGTAAATAAAAATGTAAGCAAGGCCCAGCTAGGTCTTCACATGTTTTTTCTCATTATTTTAGTGGCCGGGGAACTGATAGAACGATTTAATGTAAAGTATATGTGTTCATTGCATGCGTATATTGTGATATTGAAATGGATTAATATAATGTCCGCAAAGCATGCAGCATCGTATGCATGGGTTCTCTGGATCCTTCTCCTCGACATGCATTATGTAACGGTGATCTATTATACGACTGGGATGCAAATAACACAGAAGCGTCTGACTCTGCTTTCATAACCCAGAGAGTTGTAAAGATCTGTGTATATGTATGTTTGATGTGGGGTGAAGTGGGGGTGGTATGTTTATCTTGTTATTTGTGTTTTACTTGTAAATGGAAGGCAAAGGTATTTAAAGAGATACAGCCCAAATAGGATGCTGGAACAGCCATTTGAGCAGAGTAAAGGTTGTACACCTCTATTTTATGCCCTCCCAGTATATCTGGACACAGCAAAATGGCAGCTCTCGCATAGAGTGCCTTGGAAAAACTAACAAAGATAATGGGTTTTATCAATCCTGAAATGGAATAAATATTACACTTGTGCATTCGGATTTGTATGAATTGCGGTTTTAATGAAATTTTCCAATTTTGGCAATTCGTACAACTCCCTGAGAATGAGGAGGGACCCCCATTGTACCTTGACAATGGGACATGACCTCCCAGGGAACTTCCGCAAAATGATGGAGATTCCAGTCATACTCTCTCTCCATTGGAGGAACGGGGAGAGGGTGTTCCCAGAAGGAAGTTCAATGTGTGGTTACCTCGCAAAAAAGGGCAGATCCTCTGGGCACACCCTCTCCCTCGTTCCTCCAATCGGGAGATACGTCCTTTTGTGGAAGTTAACCATGAGGTCATTTCAGGCAAAAGGGCAGAGACTTCTGCCTGGGCACACCCTCTCTCCCATTCCTCCAATCGTTGGAGAAAGTGTGCCCTAAAGCTCTGCCGTTTTGTTCACGAGAGGTCATGTACACATGGAAGCGAACGAAGACTGAAGAACAAGAAGATCAGGAAAAAGCAAGAGAAGAAGGGGAGCTGCACGAAAGGAAAGGGTAAAATGGAAGCTGTTTACGGAGAAGGTAGGGAGACATCAGTGAGAGCGTGAATCAAGAGGATTCACACCCCCCCATTCAGTTTTCATAGAAAACAAATGGGCAGGAATCAGAATTTGTTGTCTGAAAACAAATGGGCCCCAAAGGAAACAAAAAACTGTATTCCATGTATAGTGTGAGAATTGGTATTGAAGATAATTTCCTCTTTTAAATGAATCCTGTAATATATATACTGCCCTCCCACCTGGTGTATTTTATTTATTCCAATGTCTTGCTACTATGAATTATCTGTGTCACTGTTCCACATCAGCTTAACCTTTTCTGATGGGTTATTTGTGTTTTACCTACTTGTTGTAATTGAATACCAGCTGCAGTTTCTGCTCAAATGTTGTATGTCTCCACGCTACTTAAAACTGCTTTACTCCGAGAGCTGGATTGTAGATCCTGCAATAATTGGATCATTAACCTGGTAACATGTCCATTTTCATTAGTACTCCTTCAGATGGGCTTGAGCTCGGAGAGTTGGCTATGCTTTTCTGCCAGAAACATTGAAATTTACATGAGACCGTTGTTGCTATGTCTTATAAATAGTAGTTATTTTAAGGGGCGTTGTCAGCCTGTTACGAGTTCTGTTAATGAAATACAGCTTGATAAGATATGTATGATGTAATCGTGTGCCGCTGGGATGAAGGTAGAAATATAATTATGGCAACGGAATTGGTTTTGGCATGGAAATGGGAGGTCCTGAGAATAGCTAATAGAATGAAACAAATTGATTAGCAAGCGGCAATGGAAATCAGCCATTATAAAATAACAGATCAGACTTTTAGATATCATTGTATATGGGACCCTTGGAAAAGCTGGAGAGAGCAGTATTCGTTGCTGTTATAATTTTGGTGTTATTGGCCTATATGAGATTACGCCTTAACCTTTAGTAAGGTCATGGATTGTCTTGATTCATTTATGGAATAGAGCTCCCTCTTGGTCTTCTGTCACTAAACTAGGTTGGTCATGGGGTATATGCTATGTTATGTTGTAGGTTTGACGGTATCTAATTATTTCTAATGATTTGAATATCATTTGTACAGTTTGTTTATATTTGTTGTATAATTTCTTTTGTCTAACTTATTAAATTGTGCAGTATGCATTTTCTTCTGGTACAAGTGGTAGTGTTTCCAGGCATTTGGTCTCTTAACCTTTTCAGTCCCCTATGGACATACCGGTACGTCCACGAAACGCATCTCAAGAAGCCCTGGTGGACGTACCGTTACGTCCTGACCTTCTTGCAGGGACACATCCCCCTACATGGGAGATCAGCCTGGACTCCCCCCTGTCAGCAAAAGCCAGCATCGTCTGTAACAGCTGCCAGCGCGAGCACCGGAAAACTGTTAAATGCGCAATCGCCCTTCTGGGTCGCATCACTGCTGACGCCATCCAGAAGTTCATTGGAGGACAGGGTATCCCCTGCAGGATCTGTCTAGACCCTGCTGGCAAATCAGATTGCTCCGATTGTGGCACTGGATTCATTCAGTATCCAATTACTGACCTATATTACTGGATTCATTCAGTGACTAATTACTGACCCATATTCTCTGCTTTACAGAAATATATACCGTATTTATCGGCGTATAACACGCACCCCCATTTTAACAAGGAAATTTGAGTAAGAAAAAATAAATTTAAACTTGGAAGCTATGAACTTAATGTTGGAATAATGTTTATAACATTATAACATTTATTATAATGTAATAAAAGAAATAAAGAATAAAGAAAAAGCACAAAAAAACTTCATCAGAATCACTATCTGGGAAACCACACACACTCAGACACACACACAGTAAGACACACTCAGACACACACACACTGAGACACACACACACTAAGACACACACACTAAGACACAAACACAGTAAGACACACTCAGACACACACACACTGAGACACACACACACACACTAAGACACACACACTCAGACACACACACGCACTAAGCCACACACACACTAAGACACACACACTCAGACACACATGCAGCCAGACACAGACTTAGACACACACACACAAACACACTCAGAGACACACACACACTCAGAGACACACAAACACATTAAATTTATATATAACTCCCTACCGTTTGGGAGATCTGGTATGGGTCCTCTTTATCTTCCAGCGCTTCACTTTTCGTGCTGATGCCGGGGCCGGAGTGACTTCATCACCCGGATCCCGGCATCAGAGAGGGCGCACAAGAGAGCTGTGCAGGGGAAGATTGTGCAGCTCTAGGATTTATCGGCGTATAACACGCAGGTAGGGTTTCAACTTCATATTTTAGTTTAAAAAACTGCGTGTTATACGCCGATAAATACGGTACTTTTGGTTTATTTGTTTAAAATTAGAGTTGCAATCCTATCATACCTAATGTAAAATTTCCACGGCTTTGTAAAGAATAATGTACACCTTATAGTGGTGCTGGGAAAGTATGGAAATTCTATATAAATAAGGTATTTCTGAAATCAGCACACCTGAATTGATGGAGGGGATTTTCCGCCACTTTACCTAATTTTGTGAGGATTCAGAGGGGGAAAATATATATAAATTTTTTTTTTTCTAATTTTCACTAGTTTTTACAAAATTTCCCATCCTAAATTTTTAACTAATTATCTAACTATGGTATCAAAAGAAAGCCCTTTCTCTCCTTGAAAACAACAACATATAGTTTACATTTCACAGGAGCACTATTCACAGGAAAAGAGAATAATCGCTGAACCGACATACCGCAAAAATGGCAAAATTGCTCTGGGACTGAAGGGGTTAAACTAATAGCTTTTTGAGTTTATAATATTTATTGAAAGACACCCTTACAAGTAACTATATCAGTTCCCATCATCAGGGAAATTACTAATTGGTTGGCCCTGCACAAAACAAGCCAAATTAGAAACGCATGTTTGTTATAAAAAACATAGAAACATGCAAATATTACTGTTAGAAGTAATAGTGTAACTAATGACATAATTAACTCTTAAACTTATTTAGTTTGATTATGGTGGAAGGCATACAGAAAGTAGACGATTGCGGTGTACTTCTGTGCTTCTCATATTACACCGGTTTTATATAACCATGCAAATGCGTTGGTTTTCCGCTGATCAGGAGTAAGGATCTTACAAAAGAGGTGAAAACAAGAGAGTGCGCAGTGTTACGGCTCTCCATGAACTTTGCACTGCTTCTTGGCCAAAAAAATCTGATCATTTCTGACCCATGTTACTGGATTCCTTCAGTGGCCAATTACTGACCCATATTACTGGATTCACTCACTGGCTAATTACTGACCCATATTACTGGATTCACTCACTGGCTAATTACTGACCCATATTACTGGATTCACTCAGTGGCTAATTACCGACCCATATTACTGGATTAATTCAGTGGCTAATTACTGACCCATATTACTGGATTCATTCACTGGCTAATTACTGACCCATATTACTGGATTCACTCACTGGCTAATTACCGACCCATATTACTGGATTCATTCAGTGGCTAATTACTGACCCATATTACTGGATTAATTTAGTGGCTAATTACTGACCCATATTACTCGATTCATTCAGTGGCTAATTACTGACCCATATTACTGGATTCATTCAGTGGCTAATTACCGACCCATATTACTGGATTCATTCAGTGGCTAATTACCGACCCGTATTACTGGATTCATTCACTGGCTAATTACTGACCCATATTACTGGATTCATTCAGTGGCTAATTACCGACCCATATTACTGGATTCATTCAGTTGCTAATTACCGACCCGTATTACTGGATTAATTCAGTGGCTAATTACTGACCCATATTACTGGATTCATTCACTGGCTAATTACTGACCCATATTACTGGATTCACTCACTGGCTAATTACCGACCCATATTACTGGATTCATTCAGTGGCTAATTACTGACCCATATTACTGGATTAATTTAGTGGCTAATTACTGACCCATATTACTCGATTCATTCAGTGGCTAATTACTGACCCATATTACTGGATTCATTCAGTGGCTAATTACCGACCCATATTACTGGATTCATTCAGTGGCTAATTACCGACCCGTATTACTGGATTCATTCACTGGCTAATTACTGACCCATATTACTGGATTCATTCAGTGGCTAATTACCGACCCATATTACTGGATTCATTCAGTTGCTAATTACCGACCCGTATTACTGGATTCATTCACTGGCTAATTACTGACCCATATTACTGGATTCATTCACTGGCTAATTACTGACCCATATTACTGGATTCATTCACCGGCTAATTACTGACCCATATTACTGGATTCATTCACTGGCTAAATACCGACCCATATTACTGGATTCATTCACCGGCTAATTACTGACCCATATTACTGGATTCATTCACTGGCTAAATACTGACCCATATTACTGGATTCATTCACCGGCTAATTACTGACCCATATTACTTGGTCACTCTACCTTTATGTTAAATCAGCTCAATATTTCAATTGTAGAAGGCTGACTCAAAAACCTAAAAGAAGAAAAATAATGCCGCGCACGTCCATATAAATCTAACATTGAGCCAACACGTAGCTTTGATGTCCTTATTAAAAAAGGAATAGAACCTAAAAATGGGTCAGTGGTCTTTTTGCAGAAATGAAAGGTGGCAGATGAATGCTTCAGGCTACCCGTTAGGTGGCCACACTCCCCGGAGAGTAGCCATGCGAGTTTTCCTAATATATTGTGCGGAACTCTTCAATAGCACCAGCGGCATAACATTTTAAGGTTCTGATTATAATAAAAATTGCTTTTTGCTTCTCGTTGTATTGCTTTCATATCATAGAACAATTTTATGGGGTGTGATGTCTGGTAATCAAGCCACTGTGTAATTTGAACAACTATTATAGAAAAACTAGCCTAACCCAGCATTTTGCCCACAGATTTTTGCATACATCCCAGCATTATGGAGCGTGGGAGCATGTGGCACCGAGGAAGTGCGGAAGATCCAAAGAAAAGGGAAAATAGGGCATAGGTCCTGCCTGGAGTCTCAAAGGGCTTTACTGATGCTAAATGGTGAAAATCACAACCAAAGCGAAGTGCTGCTTGATCTCCCGTAAGTAATAGCAATAACATCAGCGTTTTCATGCTTTGGGGGACAGCCCTTGACCTGACACATGTCTTGAACTTTACGTGACCTTTTTTGTTGCTGGAAAATGGATCTGACTGTCAGAAAGCCTTTTGTGTGTTTAACCTACAATACACGCAAATGGTCTTCCACCAATTTACTCCTGAGCAGCCTAGAGGGCCATAAAGATTTGTTGAGAGTAATATGTAGAATTTTCTTAAAGCCCCAAAGGTTAAATTATTTTTTTTTTAAAAATTAAGAGTTTATGAAAGCAGAAAAGATGCACAATCAGTCAGTGTGGGTTCATTTTCAGTAATCATTAAGAATAAAAAAAAGGTGTTGGGTATACAGTACGGTTCTTTAATCTCTGTCCACTACCATATGTCTCATACCGGCTACCTGTCATCTTTAGTACCCTATTCAGTGTTAATGGCTGTGCTGAAAATGAGAGCATGCTCTTCCTAATAATGGCAATGGTGAAAACAATGGCATACTCGCTGCAGCAATAAAGAAACCATGACACTTCAGATATGATATTTATAGCACTGTGTAATTCACACAGTAGAGCTCTGTTTAACATAGTCTGTTAGCTTATGTAACCTTAGGTAACATTATTTGCATCAATGCTACTGAATCTTTTACCAAAATAATAAAAAAAACCCTTCATTTTTATTTGAGTGTAAATTTTACTTGATGTCCCCCTAATCCATACAGTATATATTATTACAAGTAAGTTATTAATTCATATTGTCTCATTAATCATGTTTTTCTGTTTATGTACCAACTACAGTAGCTACAAAAAGTAAGTGGCCCTTTGGGGTTAGCAGCATTTATATATACATTTGTTTCAAAATGTGATATGTTCTTTATTTAAGTTACCATAGTGAACAAACACAATCTGTTTTAACAAATGACACAAAAAATAATTGCATTGTTCCTGTCCATATTGAATACATCATTCAAAACATTCAGTGTAGGATGGAAAAATATGGGAACTCCAAGGCTAATCGCTTCAACAAAAGCTAATTGGAGTCAGGAGTTGGCGAACTGGAAGTCCAATCAGTGAAACTGGGTTCAATGTGCGTTTTAGAGCTTCTTTGACATTAAAAAAAACCACTCAAACATTTAGACTTTGCTATATGCCAAGAAGCATCTGTTGATGTAAACCATGCCCCACAAAAAATAAATCTTGGAAGACCTACAAGTACCGTATTTGCTCGATTATAAGACGACCCTGATTATAAAACGACCCCCCAAAATCTGAATATTAATTTAAAAAAAAAGAAAAAGCCTGATTATAAGACCACCCTAAAGGAAAAAGTTTAATTCATGTAAACTTTTTTTGTTTGTTTTTATTTTCTTTTATTTGCCAACCTGCACCCAGAAATGCCTTATACCCCCTATGTGCCACTTTGCCTCCCTGATATGCCTTTTACCCTCCTATATGCCACTCTGCCCATGTTATGCCTTTTAATCCCCTATATGCCACTTTGCCTCCAGAAATGCCTTATACCCCTATATGCCACTCTGGCATATAGGGGGTTAAAAGGCATATCATGGGACAGAGTGGCATATAGGGGGTTAAAAGGGATAACATGGGGCAGAGTGGCATATAGGGGGACACTTACACACCAAGACACTAATATACCCACTTACCTACCCACTCTGACACTTACCTACCCACTCTGACACTTAGATACCCAGACCCTAATATACACTCAAGCAACTAAGGCACCTCACTCACTGTGATGCCTCAGCAGGCGCTTACTGCAGCTCCCACGGGATCACACACAATGACGCTGTGTGACCCCGCTAGGCCCCGCCTCCTCTAGAAAATGACCGGATCCGCCGATGACTTTGGGATGGCACAGTGCCGCCGGGTCCCAGTCTTTCTTCTGATCTCTGCGACCGGCTCTGCTTCCCGGCAGTGGGTGGGCTATCCCGGCAGTGAGAAGGTACGCACATATGCAACCTCCTCTACTGTCCGCGCTTTCGCCGGCGCTCGGTGATAAACGCCGGTGGAAGTGCCGGCAGCAGCTGAGGTTATCAGACAGTAAGATCCAGGTCCCCTGCAGCGCTGCAGAGGGTCTGGATCTTAGTCTCATAGTCAGACCTCTATTTGAGGTTTGATTAGAAGACAACACCGAGGTCTTATAATCGAGCAAATACGGTAATTGTTAATTTGCAAAAAGCTGGAAAGGGTTACAAAGTAATCTCAACGAGTTTAAATATTCCTAAATCCACACTTAGACAAACTGTATATAAATGGAGATGATTTAGTACTGTGGCTACTCTCCCTAGAAGTGGGCATCCAGCCAGGATGACTAAAGGTTTAAAGGAATGCGGTTAATACCTCTGTTCATGCATGGAGTCCATGGCAGGACACCACAAAGCAATCTGCTGCTCTCCAATTAAACATCACTGTTTGCCAAAGAGCACCTTGAATCTCCACAACGCTACTGGGGAAATGTTTTGTGGATTGATGACACTAACGCCGAATTGTTCGGGAATACCACGCAGCACTACATATGGTGTAAAAAGGGCACTGCGTACCAAAGGTGAAACATGGTGGCGGGAGCATCAGGAATAGAGCGGCTTTGAAGCACATCGTGTTTGTCTATACTTGCCACTTAGATAAAGATCAGATCGCATTTTAAGAATGAATGCAGAAAATAATGCAGAAGGAGTAATTCCAAAGGGTTTATTTACCTTTTCTTGCCATTTGTGCATAGAGATAATTTAACTAATCACACCAAACACTTTTGTTATAAGCATAGATATGGCAAAGTATTTTCTGTCCCACAGAGAAAGGGTTGGTTTAATTGGTTCCTGTCTAACGTTGTTTAAATTCATGCTTTTACTTATGTATTCATTGCCAGGTGCTTTTCTATGCATAGGTAGAATAATGATGATCCTGTTTGCAACTCTCCAGATGTTTACATTAGTACTTAATTAAGATATCCAGTGATTCAGAGTTAAAAAGAAGTATATTACAGGGGTGTCATGACTTACAGGTGTATGTCTATTCAGCTGCAGAAAAATATGCCCAGGATAGGAAATACATGATTCTTCCCAGGATATACAAAACCTCTCATAACCCTTCCTGACCCCGCATTAATACCAGCTCAGTCATGTCTGCAGGTGTGTTTCTTAAGTAGATGTGAGAACGAAATATCGTGAAACTTTCCACAAGTTTTTCTGATAATTTGTTGGCCCTGACCTATTATGTAAAGCAAGGTTTGTATGTTGCCAGGCCTTTAAATGTACGTTCTTTTATATAATCTCAACAAAGTGTTCCTGTACCCTAGAATTATATATTTATTCTGAATGCATATTAGACCAATTATCCAATGCAGACTTTTCTTTTTTTTAGTTTCCTTTCTTTTATCAAAAGGTTTGAGAGTGAGCATCTGCAAGACAGTATCTTTTATTTTGCATTTAAATTGTGAAATACTTAAATGTCTTCATAATTTTATAAGCCCTGGGACAAAAGCTATATTTTATACACAAGCTGTATAGCACAAAATTGGGCAAATACTTTTCCACAGCCAAGCAATCCTCACGCTCCTGCATTTATCCATCGGCATTTTCAATCAGTCGTCACTGCCTTTGTTGCTGCAAATGCTTGAAATTTTTAGCAAAGCTGCTAAAACTGTAGATTGGCGATAACATCTACTGTAATAGTGCTTACTCTTATCAGAACAGTGGTTTAATTTGTGATTTTTCCTATCAGTAAGCATACTTTTACACAGTTATTTGCACATACTCTTTGTAGATGATTTTGTTTGCTGGATCTGTGTTTCTGGGCACTTGTGTTTAGTTGGATGCCTTGGTTTCTCACGTTTTATTATAACCGATGTATGTTTTCGTTTAACAGATTGTATCCAAAACTAAGAAGGAAAACAGAAGCAAGATCTGATTGCGTGAAGGAAAATATCCCCACTGCAGTGTCAGGGCTCCCACACAACTATCATAACACTAAAGGTACAAGTCGAGTTTACATTAACATCACGGGCAGTGCAGAGAAATAGAGAGCGCCCGTCCACCTAAACATTGTCTAATTGGGAAAAAACATCCGTTTAATGTGTTCACTTTTTTCTTTCACTCTGAAGATGGGCTGCATCGGGGATCAGCTTTGGGCTGCATTATGTAGTTCCCAAAATCAAAGCGATCAGAAAGACATATATATTATACCTGTCAGTATGATATAGATTATACAGCTTGGAGACCGCCATGATAGGCTTTTTAAATGGCAGCAAACATTCATCTTTAAAGAGGAACCCCAGTAATGGTAATCATACGGTCTCTTTGGCTGCAAGAGTTAAGAGGAAAAGACCATGTGACCTCATATTTATTTGAAATGTGTGGATGACGACAATCCCACTCACCTCTACTAGATTCTGCCACCTCTCCATTTAAGATTTGGTGCATCTTACTGATTGTGTAGAATATGGGCTGTTTTGTTGCAGGCATTGAGCCCAAAGCGCATCATTCTTCTGGCTCATTCTAAACAAAATTTGAGTATTTTAGTGTGAAATATTGTGCCTGTAATTCACTCAAGTCCCATGTACTGCTGTACACAAATCATAGGCTATATCTGGCACTACATGGCTATAAATCATTTAAAGTGGGCTTACTCATACATAAGATGTAGATACATCATTGGTATGATATCTTGTGAAGGGTCTTCTTTTGTTGTTAACCTGTTTTTTTCACATATATATTAAAGGGCAGGGCAAGCTTCTCATAAATTATTTGTTTGCTCAATGCAGAACAAGACAAAAGAACATTCAAAGAATTGCTAAGAGAAAGTGGCTGTACATAAACCGATTACACAGTTTTCAGTTATTAATCATGGTCCTAGAATAGTTAAAATACAGTCCGAATTCTGATTAGACCGAAGAGTAACCATATGGACAGGTAGACCAACTTTGAATCTAGTGTAAGGTGGAAATAAGCATAAAAGTGGTTTAATTGGTAAACAGCATATGTTGTTGGTTAACAGAATTGTTTTAAGCTGCAGTTTTAAACACGCATTTGGTATTTTTCTTCTTCAAAGTCTCAGTCGCCAATTATTTGGCAGACAAAGTTTATATATCTTAAGCCTCTATGCTTATACAAAGTACCTCCGTATCCCACACTTTTATGACAGTAATGTGAGTTACATGGGCTATTCTTCACGCAGCGAGCACTTTTCTGTAATCAGCCGGTTACTGCGCGGCAATGAACCGCCAGGCTGGGAGAAAAAGACGTTAATATCTCAATCATGGCTGCTGCCCGGCCCTTTCTGCGCTAGAAATGTCAAGTTTATGAGACCCTAATATCTTAACCAACACTGTGCTCGATATTCCGACTTCGCTTACGCGGGCGTTTCAGAAGGTGTCACCTTTTTCTATTATAGTCGGCGCATGTATCTGCAGTCCGGGCAGCTTCCTGAGAATCCGCAAACCATCTGCTAAAGGATTTCAAATTGAGAATGATCCTGTGCTGTGCGGAGGCGCTCGTGCTTGGCCGGGAACATTCATTTGAATTAAGCTATAAATGCCGTGTAAAAGGCCGGCTCGTGTAATGGAGGTTCATGAATAATTTTAAGGGAGGGCAACTGCATACTTTAAACTTTTATTGCTTTAAAACTGAGTGTTTTTGGAGTTCACTGTTCATTTCAGGCTTTTATTGTATGTCACAGAAGCTTTAAAACCTTGACAGTGAAAAGGAGGGGAACGCTTTTACTGGCAAACCTTGGGAACCTCATTGCTAAATGCCTGCTAGACCAAATGATCTCTACTGCCTTTTTTAAATTATTATTCTTTCCCCTGAACAGGAGTCGCTTTTTTTTATTTTTCCTGGCAAGCATCCTTGTATCTTAGTTTTATGGGCTTTTAAAAATTTGTTGCCACTACATTGTAAATCTTTATAAGCCTAATTTTTAAATTCATTTTTGCTAGGAGAGACGGCCCTCCATACAGCTTGCAGAAACAACAAAGTAAAGAAATTAATCACTCTGCTCAGCATACCCGGCACAGACATTAACGTAAAAGGTGAGCTCTTTACATTGCTGCTTTTTCACCCGTTGGCGTTTATAAACTCTCTGCCGCAAGAGTTAATGTTGTAGCCGCTGCCCGTGAGAATTCTAATTATGATCTGTAAAAGTACGACTTTTCGAGCTTGACTGTTATTAGTAGAATGTTCGTATCACACGATGTGAATGTGCGTACCATGTATAACCGTCCTATGCGAATGTAAGTACCATGTTTAACCATTCTATGCGATGTGTACAGCGTACCATGTATAATCGTCCCATGAGTTGTGTACAGCGTACCATGTATAACCATCCTATGCGAATGTGCGTACCGTGTATAACCGTCCTATGTGATGTGTACAGCGTACCATGTATAACCATCCTATGCGATGTGTACAGTGTACCATGTATAACCCTCCTATGTGAATGTGCGTTCCATGTATAACCGTCCTACGCGATGTGTACAGTGTACCACGTATAACCCTCCTATGTGAATGTGCGTACCATGTATAACCGTCCTACGCGATGTGTACAGTGTACCATGTATAACTGTCCTATGTGATGTGTACAGCGTACCATGTATAACTGTCCTATGCGATGTGTACAGCGTACCGTGTATAACCGTCCTATGTGAATGTGCGTACCATGTATAACCGTCCTACGTGATGTATAACCGTCCTATGCGATGTGTACAGCGTACCATGTATAACCGTCCTATGCGATGTGTACAGTGTTCTCGTCGCGGCTTCCCCTTGTTTAATTGTTACTGATTTATAACACAGACAATGCTGGCTGGACGCCTTTGCACGAAGCCTGTAACCATGGCAGCACAGAATGTGTCCGGGAAATTCTGCAACGCTGTCCAGAAGTGGACCTGCTCAGTCATGTGGATGGTGTGACTCCCTTACACGACGCCTTGCTAAACGGACATGTCGAAATTGGCAAATTGCTTCTTCAGTATGGCGGTAAGCTGCGTTTCATTCTATACTGTATTGCTTTTATGTTACACTTCAACATTCCTACTCTTTTTTCCATATTTTTTGGGATGGTTCTGGAGCATTTTTGTGACTTATGCATATGAGAACATTTTATTTATCTTTCAAGAATCAGCATGAAACATTTATTTGCTTTGTCTAGACATTTTTTAAAAGAGGACATCTTATACATTTATATATTTAATTTGATTAGCAGAAAATCCAATAAAAGGCTCAACTCTGTTTCTCTACCTACAAGATATTACGTTTACTGGTGTAAGTTGTGTTTTCTGTTGGCCAAATATACCCAAAGAAAGACTCTTATTTCATATAAATAGTTATAGTATAATCGTTTCTTTTATCTGCTAGCTTCTCCTGCCCTCTAAAGGCCACTTGGTGTCTAGATTAAAGCCTCTTCTCGGTCTTCGTCTTGAACATTCTTCACTCTTTATATTTATTGAAGTGTGATGGTGCGTCTCCTAGTTGTTTTATTTATCAACAGAGGCATGCTTGTGACATGCCAAGCCAATACCTGGCTACACTTCAATCAGTCTAAATGATACGGCAGCCAATATTAACTTACTCTCTAGCCCTGTATGGGAGATGGTTCGGCACGGACGGCTGTGCGGTTTTTCTTAGCCTTATGTGAAAAATGGGTAGCAAAGAACTTTGATGTCCTAAGGGAGGAGATCTCCGTAAACGTGCATACATCAAGGTCTTTGAACAAGAATTCTGGCAGCGTGCGGACTCATCCTTGGCTCATCCTTGGCTGTCTGACATTCTAGCAACCGGCCTCACAGTAATCAGACACAGCGGAGAAAAGCTGAATTTCAGCGCTGATGCGGGAAGTATTTAAAATATTAAAACATTCCCTACCCTAACGTGTGCTGAAATAATAATGTGCTTTCTCAAACAGTTTTGGAGATGTACTTGACCTTTGCCTTATCAGAGAGAGAAATAAGTGACTATTTTTATTTTTTAACTTATATATAAATATATATATTTTTTTTTTTTAACACTGCCACCAATAATCCCTTTAAGTATTTCTTTCTACTAGTACTAACGTGCTTAGGTCCATAGCTCCGGTCTATTCACTGGGAGACGTCACTCGTTGGTCTCTGCTTATTCTTATTATGCTTATTATTGCTTTTGTTCAGCAAATAAAACAATAGTTTATAGGTGTTGGGACGTTTGGATCACGGGCAGGATTGATGCTCTTTTATATACTGTGTTTTTGATACTGGGGCTGCAACTAAATTATGCACATCCATAAACAAAAAGTGTTACTGATGTGAAGTTTGAAAACCAGTGAAATACTCCTCCTGATTGGACCGTTTCATTTGTCGCTATGGTGACAGGGTTACTGTTTAAACCATTTTTATGTATAACCCCCATTCTTCCATGTTTATATATCTGCATTATAGCCAAACGTTTGTTTTTTTTTAACCTGGCTGTTGCGTTGAAAACATGAATGAAGGACTGAAGGAGTAGCATGACACTTCGCTTCATTTTCAGATCTCCAGACTGTGTGTCCCTTTATATATTAATTACCCATCAAATCTTCTGGTAACAGAGGTTTTACATTAATAATGTGAGAAGCACTGGTGAAAGATATGGTGATATAAAATCAACATATGTTTTAGTATGCTAAGATTTTTATGTTAAGCGTGAAGCAATGTGTGTTGTTGTACTTTCTAATCCTAATTTGTTTGTTGTTTACCTTCCACTCACCCGCTTGACATCATGGCTTGGACATATTCTGTCTGCAAGGGACCCTTGAACCTTACTTGTCCTTTTGATTCAAAAATGTAATCCATGCCCATCATGCCAATGGCACTAAGCCTTCAAAACACTTAAGGCGCAAAAAAGGATGGGGCTCTGTGACTGAATGTGTCACCGAATGAAGAGTGACTTGTTGGAAAGGGAAAATGAATATTTTTTCTCAAAATATAGAAAAAATATTTATATATATATATATATATATATATTGTTTTTTTTAATTCCATTTCATGTATTTTGAAGTGGCTTCCACATACTTTGCATAGAATAATTTTTAACTAAAATCTTTTGTGTTGCAGGACCTATTATTTTGCGTCAGAAAGATGTCAATGGGAAGTTTCCACTGGATTATGTTATTTCAGCCCAAGTAAAAAAAGAACTTTTTGACATTGTCGAAATCAATGAATCAATTGAAGATTTTCACAAAAAAGCAGCGCATGAGTTTGACAAACACAAAATAGAGTTTAGCGCGTTTCTGCTGTCTCGGATGCTCTTGAATTTCCGGTCTTTGTTTGGTCTGCCTTGTAATTCGCTCTCTGCGAAAACAGTTTACTCAAATGCAGCTTCCCTGATTAGTCACGTCAGGGCTAATAATACAACAAATTCCTTCTCAAACTCGCTGGTGGAGCGTTACCTTGAAGCCATAGTGACTATGCAGAACATCGGAGACCCTGTGCAAGCCTTTCCAGAGACCCTTCTGCACACAGCCGGCCTAAATTTACAGATTTTAATGGCAACACTGCGCACCTTGACTTCAAATGAACCTCTTTCACATGACCAACAAAATCTGCCTTAATTGTTAATAGACGTTCGTTATACAACACTATGTATGTATAGATGGTCCATACAGATTGTTAATATATACAATTTAATGTAAGATAGTACGCCTCTATTGTTTTTGTCACACTAATATGTTGGAAGCAAACTTTTTGACAGTTCCGTCGCTTGTTTTTTTAATCCTTTTTATATTTTAATGGAGTTCGTTTCACATGGAAACTTTTTGCCTCGTTTCCATCTTCCCCCATGGCTGCCTCCTCTGAAATCCGTAAGTATGCTGCTGTGCATTGTAGTGCTCCGACTGAAACCCATGGGAGCAGCGTTCAGGTAGATTATTTGCATCAGGGGTTTCATACTTAAGAACACTTCCTGCCTTCAGTAGAGGCAACATGGGGAGGAATAAAAAAAGGCAGACGTTTCACTGTCTATCTCTAGTAACTAAACAATGCATCCTACGAATAGCTTGTAATAAAATGCATTGGAGTTCATGCTATGAAAATAGGGCTAGAGCGGACCTTTAATAGTATCGTAAGCTAAAGGAAAACAACAGTGTATGTAACATATGTAAAATATTTTCTTTAATGATCAGTTTGATTTATATACACAATATGTTGTTAATAGTTATGTCAATGTCCTACCTGCTGGGATAAGCTTGCATCTTTAGTATGTCTTCATTTTTGGTTACACCGTTATATAGCACGTATGTACGTGACGTATGTACAATGTACAGTATGTCAGCGAGGGCAGTAAAAGTAATAGGAACTTTTAAAAGCGACCTTATCACCATAGAAATCAATGCACATATCCAGTCGGATGGCAGATAGTTGTTTTCTTTCATAATCAGAGCAATTATGGTTTTATTTTTTATTTGAATTATTTTGAAAATAATACAGTACGTACCGCACTTCACTGCCTCGGAGCTCGTATAATCTCCAGGAGTTAGTTGTAGCAATTTAACAAGCGTGTAAGTGTTATGATAAACCATACAGCATTGAAACACGTTCATCCCTAACCAGACAGATTAGCCGTTGTATACAGATCTCATTAGCTCACATAAATGTCTGTCTGCGGAATGCGTCCCATTATGTGTAACCGTGTTACCTTACATTTCCTTTTACATCATGCACGTTGGACTGCCTTTCGTGTTCCCAGATTGCAGTGATTCACAAAAAGCTGTTGCCCTTCCCTAGTGACAGCACCCAATTAATGCTAGTACAACACATTTGGGTTTCATATCCTGAAAGTCTTAGTATGTTCTGTAATACGGCACCAAATATTCTTTCACAACAGAAGCCCACTCAAGCATCTGTGCAGCAGAATGTCGCGAAGGACTGCTCAATCGCTCCTGATGAGCAGTATGTCTGACACAGATTCTTCACATAAAAGCCCAACAATAGACTCATCCTAATGTGTCATAATACACAGCTGCAGTTCACCAGTGTTTGGACCGTTATAGAAAATATCTATAAAAGACTATCTCTTCTTAACCGTTCTCATAAGCAGTGTTTTCTGGCTCTACCAGATCAGAGGAGACTATATGTTTTTGGTAGTTTTTCTGTATATCTTTATTAAACTAATGGACACAGGTGAGTTGAGATAAAACCTTTTTCTGGTTTCGTTTGTTATGAAACGCCTGGATTTTGGATTCCCCTGTTCATGAATAAACCTAGCATAAAACTAGCTGCGGAGGCCACCCCTGATTTAGGGAACATAACAAGCGTATTTTTCATGCAGGACGGATAGAATATTTGCCTATGTGATAAATAAGACTGGTTAAGGTTTTATATATTAACCAATAGAACACCTTGATTCGATTTTTATGTTTGGTAAAAGGTACTTACATCAATCCACTGTCTCTCCTGTAACATTTTGTGTTAGGTACAGAAAGTAATAGAGAATATAGATATTTCAACACCCATGACATTAAGGGTAAGTCTATAATTTAAATAACCTAAACGTTATATATATAATGCAGGCAGCTATAATATAGTTTATACGTTTTGTTGATTTAATGCACTTTTTAGCTGACATCCACTGGGATATCACAGGCACTTGTTTACATCCTATACATGGTATTGATATGTTGTATAATATTTTAAAATAACTCTGTTCAAATATTTTAGTAATTGATAACCTTTGGCCAAATATTTCTTTCTAAATGTTGTGTATTAAAAATCTTTTCACGGTCTTGTTTAGTATTTGCTGATTTAAGGACTGGATGTGCTTAAATGATACTTAAAGGGAGACTCCAGCTATCATGCACCTGTCAGCCATAACATTCTGACCACTGACAGGTGAAGTGAATAACACTGATAATCTTGTTATCATGGCATCTTTCAGTGGGTGGGATATATTAGGCAGCAAGTGAACATTTCATCCTCAAAATTGATGTGTTAGAAATAGGAAAAATGGGCAAGCATAAGGATCTGAGCGACTTTGACAAGGGCCAAATTGTGATAGCGAGACAAATGGGTTAGAGAATCTCCAAAACTGCAGATCTTGTGGGGTGTACCCAGTCTGCGGTGGTCAGTACCTATAAAACGAGGTCCAAGGAAGGAAAAGCAGTGAACCAGCAGCCCAGGCTATTGGTGCACGTGTGGGGCAAAGGCTAGTCTGTGTGGTAAAATCCCACAGACGAGCTACTGCAGCTCAAATTGCTGGAAAATTTGAGTGCTGATGGCAAGTTGTCAGAACACACAGTGCATCGCAGTATATTGCGTATGGGGCTGTGCAGTCGCAGACCAGTCAGGGTGAGCATAAGAACTGGACCACAGAGCAATGGAAGGTGGCCTGGTCTGATGAATCGGTTTCCTTTACATCACGTGGATGCCGGGTGCGCATGCGTCGCCTACCTGGAGAATACACAGCACCAGGATGCACTATGGGAAGAAGGCAAGCCAGCGGAGCAATGTTTTGCTGGTAAACTGGCTCCTGCCATTCATGTGGATGTTACTTTGACATGTACCCTCTACCTAGGCATTGTTGCAGACCATATACACCATTTAATGGACACGGTATTCCCTGGTGGCATTGGCCCTTTTCAGCAAGATAATGCTCCCTGCCACAAAGCAAAACTTGTTCAGGAATGGTTTGAGGAAAACGAGTTCAAGGTGTTCACTTCCCCTTACACCTCAGTTATGTTCTGTGCAGCAGATGTAGTTGGCTAAAAACATCTTGCTCTTGATATACTTACCCCTAGTGAACTACAGAGTTGGTCTGGAAAATGCTGCGGGTGGGGACCTGTTCAGATTCCTGTGTGCATGCGTTGCAAGTTTTCCTGCCACTAACAATCGGGCAGAAATCTTCCGACCATGGTGGAGGAGGGCAGGTGCAGCAGATTCAATCTCAGGTAAGTACATTAAGACTTTTTTTTAAAAAAATGCATATTAAGGTACTCACATGGTACCTTTAATAAGCCTTCTTCCCTAGTTGTACTGATGTATTTATGTTTTCAGTATAAATGACCCATTCGATTAATCTTCTAAATTGCAGGAGGATCACCACCAACATTTAAAACCTTTTGAGGCTTTTGCCCTTAAATGGTCATAAATATTCAGATTCACAATATAAACTGGTCCTTGGAGACTGGAGTTGGGGAATCACAAAGGCATGCAATTTAACTTCATATTAATATATATTATGGGCATTTTTCCTAGCAGATTCTCAATATTTCTGTTATAAGAATAATAATATATAAGCTTTGGAACGTCAGGAGTGTTTGTAAGTGAATAAGTGCTATAAGTACTATATCTTTCACCACCTGGGAAAAAAATACCTTAGGCTTTTTTCAGATTGTATTCTGTCTTCTATTGAAGTCCTCATTAGCAAAATGCATGCATATATATAGAAGAAAAAAAAATTAAATATATATACACATATATATATTATATATATATATATATATATATATATACACACACACACTGGCCACTTTATTAGGTACACCTTAGATTGCTTGTTAACACAAATAGCTAATCAGCCAATCACGTGGCATGTAGATGTGGTCAAGACAACTTGCTGAAGTTCAAACCGAGCATCAGAATGTTGCCTTCAAACACTTTCCAGACCTTCGGCGAACAAACTGCCTTCTGCTACAGCCAAATATTTTATTTTGACTCGTCAGTCCAGAGCATCTGCTGCCATTTTTCTGCACCCCAGTTCCTGTGTTTTTGTCAATCATTGAGTTGCTTGGTCTTGTTTCCGCACTAGAGGTATATATTGATGATGAAGGATGATGGCAGAAGTTGGTGGTGCCAAATGCCCCTGCCCACACAATAAAGCGCTGCTTTGGTAAACATCTCTGATCCTTGGCACCTCTGTGGCAAACCCAGAGCGTTCCCATGTATGAGGTTAGTGCCAGCCCTGTATATTCTTACTGGAAATGCATGTTGTTTGTATGCCAGTGAGTGCACTCATCTCTTGTGAAATAATTTGCATCATTACTTATCTCTAAAGTCTGCTGAATTAGAGATTTGCCCATGAATTAGGGACATTGGCCAGTTTGTGGAAATGAAGATAGTAGTAGGTTCTCAGCACTCTCTATCTTTGTAAATATTTAAGCCTTTTTCTAACACTGTCATCTCACCCTTCACTTTATGCACCATTGAGTAATGCTGTTACCAAATAATGATTTGTGCATTGACATGTACATTGATGAACTTTATTAAGTAGTAAAGAGATCCTCCTGATGATTATTCCATCGAGTAGTGTGTGAGATATTGAGAAAGGAAGGTCTAAGGTCTTCATTGAAAGATGGTGGCAGTCAAGCAATGCATATTAAACATATTCACATCAGTAGGCTTAGTGCAGTCAGAACTCTTTTTGGTATTAAGTCCCAATCATGCTTGAAGAATTAGTTAGCTAGAGGTCATACACAGCAGTTCAATGTGGTATTAAAATATAGCTGCAAAATATTACTGTCTTTTACAGTTCTTTTTAATAAACCTTTCAAAATGACTTTGGATGCACTCTCGTTTCTGCCAGCGTGTTCCACGGCCGCTGTTTTTGATGGCACATTAATTCAAAAAGCCTGCATTTCCTGGTAGAAGAAGACATACCTTTCCATCTGCCCCCACCTACTGGTTTATGACCTTCATTGTACGGATCCCTATTATCTGTGTCTAATACCTCTTACCCTTTTCTATACTGAAACACAGCCTTGCTGTAAATATACTCCCGATTCACTGATAATCCCAAAGTAGTCTGCCCCAGTTGATCTGGACTCCAGATCAGAGCTGGTCTGGGGATGTCTAAGCACTCCTGCAACTTGGCCAGTGGGCAGCAAATATCATATACCTGGCTGGCTGCCGGCGGGATGCACGTGGCAGTACATTACGTTTTTATGGGCTCCCAGCGCGTGGTCGTGCGCATCCAGCGTATCGTGAGCGGAAGGTAACCAGTCTGCACATAGTTAACCCTTCAACTACATGCTGTGTATGTAATTATAAGAAGCACACAAAGTAAGTACCAAATTGCTTATTTTATTGCAGTCATATTATTAGACAAGCAACACTTAAATACAAGTTGTATAAAGTCAGCCATAATGAATGAAGGCAACTGCACACATGTTTGCTTGGTTCCTACACATTCCATCTGAAGCGTTCTCATAAAACCTCAATTAAAACAGTTTACCTGGTTATTGAATATAAGCCTTGGAGTTGTGGTAAATGGGTAAAGCGTCTATAAGGCTGGATAGGATATGGCTTTTGTAATAAAGTATTAATATAAGTTTGTATCCATATAGAAAATGAACTTTACCTACTAGGTGAGTGTGAAACACCTCCCATATTGGCTTCTTCCAACCACTGGCACACATAGCGTCAAAGTCTTTTTTCCAATAAAAAATAGACTTTACAAAGCATGTAAAGTCAAACAATGCAAACGTGTCAATATAAGTTTATTACAAGATACGTTATTCTGCAGAACAATTAAAAAATAAATTTGTCTAATAATTTCTCAATAGCAGTTTTACAATCCATACAAGCAGAGATGTAAATACAATCCATATTTCTTCTCTTCTCTTTGTAGTCTACATGTGAAATGTTTAAACACATACATTGCTATCAAGACCCATGCAACATGGCGAAAATGAAGCTTTTTTGCCAACAAAGTGCTTTCTAATATCAAGAATAGAACTTTGTAGGTTTTCAGTGAGAATAGCTTAGATATGTATGATTTTTGTTGGGATTCCGAAATAACAGGCTACTTTTTCCCCAAAGCTACGCTTCATAATTACCTTAAATATTTAATACACCAATATCAGTTTGATACAATAAAAGATTTATACCATCTCTAATTGATTTTTGAATGGGTTTGGATTTCTCTAGACAAATATGATTAGCATTAAGCTAAAAAGATACTTTCAGATTCTGTATAAAGTAGCATTCCAATAAAAATCTATTAATTATTGTAATATAACTATAACCTCTCCTACTTGCAGCTGCTATTCAGGAACAGACGTTCTCTGACTCCAGCTTTGGTATATGCAATCTCCCATCATCCGCTGCCAGCAGTAACAACATCATGCACTTTGGGTGGCCCTGCAGTGCCGCTACTCACACTTGTGCGATGCAGAGACCACAAGCTCAAAGGACGGCCTGACCCCTGCATTACTCCTTCCTGAGAAAGGGAGCAAAGACAGGCCCTGGAAACCCTCCTTGCCATAAGTCCCGCAAACCATGACATCAGCCATGTCTACCAGACAAAATATTGCCATGCTTTCCATACCCTTCATAAGGTGCCCAGAAATGGCCCATTGCTCAAAATCTGGCATGCTTGCACATTAATATGGCAGTACTTCTAAATAGTCTAGATTAAAAAAATCCTGATTAAAATGAACTCTTCATGCAAAGTGTTGGTAGGTGAGTCACCAGGGCAATAACATTATAGAAGTATCAAAGCCAAAATCATACTTGATTTTTCTTATTATAGCCAACTCTTTTTGCTTCATCCTGCTAGGTTTCCGTCCCTTCAAAAATATTATAATATTGCTTGGGTACTTAGAATTATGTGGAAATACATTCTTAATTACTAAAGTGCATTCTTAGTGTGGGTGTCAGAACATAAACTTCTGCACAGATGTATCCTTTTGGTCTATCTCTCCATGTTTACTATTATTATACAGCTCTGAAATCAGAAATGCTAAATCTTTAGTTATGGGAACACACAATGCAACATCATGTGGGGGGCCTCTATACATATACAGCAGACTCTATCATGATATGAAAACAAACAAAAACAAATGTTCTGTTCTATTCTTGTCAAAGCATAAACCTTCACAGTGCAAAAGGGACAGTTACTTGGAGAATCTCTGATCTTGCTAATCACCTCACTGAGCTGAGCACCGCCAGGTATCCTGGTCTTACAAAAGGCAAGCTGCTCCTGGTTGTAGCACAGTGTTTGCTGCTGACCTTGGACCGGCCGTCCTGGTGGACCTTAAGCGAAATACATCACTGCTACCGACCCAACAACCTGTGTTCCCAATGCAGAGTTAGGATGCTAGGCAAAGCCTCTCCAAACCCTACTCTGTAAAGTGGAGGGAAGCCCTGCCATCCAATTTGTGAAATATGGAGCATTTGTGAGGTTTTGGAGGGCAGGAATATTTGACTTGTGTGTAAAAGGAGTTGAGAGTACTAAAGTGTTAGAGGGCTTTGAGTGTTCCCTGCCCCCTATTTGGTTGTCTCATACCTGGTAATTTATAAAACATTTACTGTCAGAATATCACAGACAATCCTAATACAGGCTCTGAGTGAGGGAATCGTACAGTTTGACCAATCTGAGGGGCCTGCAGACACTCACGATGGGAGAGATTTATTGAGAAGTGAAGCCTCTTTCAGACTGATGAATGCATTTCAAAATAAATTTCCACAGTGCCCACCTTTAAGAGTGGTTTATTCCCTAAAACCAGAGTTTGCGTTATGAGGAACCATCACCATTCATCCTAGGGTGTCCACATTGGCCATGTTTTCCAGGACACATATAAGTTTTTCATACTGATGAATGATGAAAAGTGTTGCCTTGCCGTATGTGGGATGTATAGACTCGTGGAAGGGAACCAATCAGTCAGTTTTACATCCTCCATACTGTCTGGGCCGTTCAGCAATATGTCAACAATACATGTATTCTGGAAAACATGGCGGATGTGGTGAGGCTTAGCTCACTTCTAACAAAAATAAGTACTTATAGATTATTTCCTTTATTCTTAGTTCACTTCAGACTGTGAATAATATCAAATAATGACACCTACTGTAATTTATTAAAACCTGAACTATTGGTACCAACAATAGGATCATATTGGAACCCAGACTTGGGCATTACATGCGCTGCAGGTGGTGTCACTACAACTCCCAAGAAACTCAGTCATGCTAGCTGTTGAGGTCAGAAAGGCAGCTGTTACAGGGACCCTGGCATGAAGTCCCCACTGCCAGAGAGAAGCCGCTGGCTGGAAGTAGCATGCACATGCTAACATGCGGACAGTGGGGGGCTTGGGAGACCACCCATGTATAATCAGGGATAACCACTGGGGAAAATGTCATTGGGTGTACTTCATTGTAAACATCTGCTACTTGGCGTACATAGTTGTAAAATATTAAGAAACTCTGATATAGTGTACAAATATACATTAATCTATTGGACAGGGCCCTGTGCCTGTATCATCATATATTGCAGCTCAGCTAAAACCTCCTATTACCTGCGTATATGTATCAGGCACCGAATCAAAAAGTGCAGTATTAATTCCCAACAAAAAAGTCTGCTCTCCTTACTTATTTTTGGCTAATGTGTGCAAACATAAATGCATATCTGAAAGCGCATCTCATTTCATAGCTGTGGGAAACATTGACATTACGCTGGATCCAGATCCAATCGTATCTTTCAGGACATCACACGGCCTGCCGGAGCAAACACATTCTCTCAACAAGGGACGAGCTTCCGAGTTTTATCAAACTAGTTTTATACAGTGGTATCTGCCTTTATACAATATTTACAAAATGTCTCCGTTATGGTAAAAAATTATATTATAAGGTAATGTAAGGAAGGAAACTGCACAAGAGGGCTGTAGGCTGTCTTTTTTATCTCTTGCATGCAGATGCCTTTCTCCCTGATGCGTTGAGTTTCTTAGCCGAGATTATTTTTCTTCCTTTTGCTTGGGCTTTGGTTAGGATCCGGTTTCAGTTCACGATACTGCACCTGTTTAAACACAGAAGGTCAGCCAAAAAATGGCCAAATACAAATCTTTTCCCTTTTTAGTAAAACTGTATTTGTCTGGGGGGGGGGGAGTCCAAGTCTTCCAAGCAGGTCGGGGGCTGCAGACTGGACATGAAAGCAAATGACTGCGACATAAGTATTGATGAAATGCTACAAAGTTCTTGTGTGAGCTCCTTCCAAGCACAAGGAATTACACAGAACACAAACTGCTTGCAGTGTAAATATTCACATGATCTCGTAGGTCCATTTTTAAATGATGATAAATACATATAACCCCTTACTGTTACACTATTAGCGGGCTAGTTCATAACCTTTCTCTTTGTGACCTAAATTTCTCGATCCCTCCTTTTAAGCTTATGTCTCTCTTTCGTATCTGTATTTGTGGTGTTTATGAAAGAATTAGAAGCTCCCCAGCAATGAAACCAACAATAATGATTGTATGAGCCGCATTTAGCAAGCACATATGTGATATTTTGATATTGCTGAACATTACCTTCTCAGTTCTGTTAATAGATTATCTGTAGGTCAGGAGGGACACACAAAAATTACTTCCCTCAAACCGCTAGTGACTATACCTACTAGTAATTGAACTATCCAGGGAATGAGTGGTCAGACATTTCTATACACACAAAATGTGTATTTAACATTACTAATTAAATACACATTACTGCTTCAACTAAAAACACAATGAATGATGTGTTTCCATGTCTTTGCTGAACAGTGCGAACATTCACTTGGCTTTAATAATTGGTTGACCCTTCCTTGGAAGAAATAATCTCAACCAAACATTTCTTTTAGTTGTGGGACAGACCAGTAGAAATTTTGGACCATTCCTGCTTACAAAGTTCAGCGCAGCAATATTCTTGGGATATCTAGTGTAAATTGCACTGTTGAAGTCATGTCAAAGCATCTCAATCAGGTTAAACCCAGGATTTTGACTGGGCCAATCCAGAAGGTGTATTTTCTTGGGTTGACACAATTCTATTGTTGAGTTACTCCTGTGCTTTGGGTGGTTGTCCTGGTGCATCAGCCAAATGTTGATCTTTAATTGGCAGACAGATGGCCTTACATTCTTCCGCAATATGTCTTTATAAACCTGGGAATTCTTCCATTGATGAAGCTGCCCAGGCCCTGAGGCAGCAAAGCAGCAACAAACCATGATGCCCCTTCCACCATACTTTACAGCTGGAATGACGTATTGATGTTGGTGTGCGGTGCCTGTTTTTCTCCACACATAGCATTGCAAGTTTATTCTAAACAACTGAAGTGTGGTTTCATCTGTCCGCAGAAGCGCGGTGGAACGTCCATGTGCTGTTTTTCTAATTCTGACGGGCAGCAATGTTTTTTCTTGTGCTGCTTCATCTGTGGTGTCCTCCCATGAACACCTTTCTCTTCATTGTTTGGTAGACTTGTCTACAAAGATGTTGGCACGGAGCAATCTGCGGTGTGTTCTTGCAGCCACATTCGCAGGTCACCCACTCCTAGGGAAAGTAGCAACAGTGCTCATAGACAATTTGTCTTACTACTCAGCTTCAGAAATTTCTTTTGTTCGAGGCATGGTTCACACAATGCTTCTTGTGAGCAGCAAACACAAACTTTGTGTTTTTTATGAGGCAGGGCAACTCTGACCAACATCTTCAATCTTGTCTCCAGATTAGCTGACTCCTGACTACAATAGCGTTTGGAAAAGTCATTAGCCAAGGGTTTGACATACTTTTTTCCACCTTGCACTGTGAATGTTTACACTGTGTGTTCAATAAAGACATCAAAATGTATAGTTGTTATTAGTAGAAGCAGACAGTGTTTGCTTATTGTTTAGTTGAAGATCAGATCAAATTTAATGACCAATATATACAGAAATGCAGGTAATTCCAAAGGGTTCACATACTCTCCTCAGTGCTTTTGTAAGTGATATTTTTTGCTGTTTTGTGAAACTTATATAGCTCTATTCCTTTTTGATGTGCCAGTAACAGTTTTTGTGGTTCTCTGAAGGTTATAAAGTGTTATAAGATCCCATCACTGAGTTAATTACATAAGGAAACGAGTTCTGTAAGTATTGGGCATCAGTTCTCTCAAACACACATAAAATAAGGCACCAGCTACTCACCAGCTGGACATCAGAGGGAACTCTTGATAGAAAATCCAGAATCTCATTGTTGTCTATCATGTATGGACTTCGTATTTTCTTTGTAAATTTATTAATGCCTGTAAAACAATACAAAGTAGAAGATCAATGCAAGTTGGGGATCATTTCCTATGGTGCTGTCAATTAAAAGCTAACCCTTGTTATTCTCACTTTTATTATTCCCTTTACAAACATATGATGTGAGGTCATTACATGTCACAACTACCTACTTATTCCATGTGTGTCATACACCACCAGATATGAGGGGGAATCGTCATGTCATGATGCAATACGCTCACATTTCTTGTGTGACATAGCTTGTGTCATTTCTTACCCAATGACCCCCTAACAGATGACCCGTACTGAATGCCCCCCAAAATTCTAAATGTTTCTAGCCCAAACAGCTAAGAGGCCAGAAGGCAGCTGTCTAAGTGTTGTGGAACTACAATTATTATGATAACTAAACTATGGCAGGACAATCATGATGGGAGACAGCACTCTAACAGCTGAAATACCTTTCAATACCTCTGCCATAGACGGGACATTGTTGGGGAAGACATTAAGGGCCGATTTCCTAAATTTTGCATCCAGCAAGATTTTGTCTCCAATTAACTAAAAACAGAAAGCCAACTTCATTATGAGGAGCTGCCAAGTACATGACAGGGAGTATTTAAAATGCCTTTAGCTGAGGATCAGTAAAGTCACTTTTAGGGATCTTCAGTCTTCTAGGGCAATAAGGCTCAGAAACAACGTACTTCAAGCAAACTGTTCATTTTATTTACAAGTGCACCAAAACACCCTTAAAATCATAAAAGTCTAGCTCCCAACTGGCTTATACTTTACTGACCCAGACTGACCAGCCCAACCAGACCCAGCTAAGCCGGGCTCTCCCCTCAACAGTCTCCGTGATTGTGAGTATATATATATATATGAGTGAGAGAGAGAGGCAGAGTGATGTGCGGAGTGTCCCTTTAGGATTAGACTGAAAGTATATGTGGTCGTGATAATCTGCCCTTGCACCCTAAACTAGGAACTAACAAGTATGCATATATTATGGTTAAATAGAGTCACGATAGCTACACAGACATTCAATATTCACAGCTTTATAATTGCTGTGTATTAGTGGTACAGCCCACACATTTCATTTACTGATTACAGCCTATAATATATAATGCAATTATAGTGTTGGTTTTAATATCCATGCAGTCAAAATATATTTGTCAAATCATCGTGTGGCAGAAAACTTGGCCCGGATCTCCGCTTTGTTGGCAGAAGTGCCGTCAGCTGGGAGATCTCAGTGTAGACCTTTGTATCTAATCAAGTCTTTGCCAACGCTTGCTCCAATCTCTTTAGTGCTGGGGTGGCGTGTCACACATTATATTAAAGTCACTGCAGCATAAATCCATTTGCACATAAAGTGCTCCTAGTAGGACAGAGATCTATGAGCTGTTTATTGTTGCAAACACATTTCCAAATACTTCTAGTTTTATAGTCTATAACAACATAGTATACTCTAAGGTTTTTATTTATTAATGTTTACAAGTGAGTGGATGAGAGATGATCCCATATAATAACAATTATAGAGTGTTTATGATGACTCACCATGCTGAGATAAATACTATCAGCGGATGTCAAGTGATATTCGGAAAAAAGGTATTCTCTTACTACTTGCGTGTAAACATTAAAGAAATACTTAGATGTACATATCCTTAACATTATGTATATTATACTGGTCCTGGGCATTCTAAGAAATGCGTGCAAGGAGTGATGTTAAATAAGATCTAAAATGATGATGATGAACAAAAGAAAATAAGAATATATAATTTGGGGAACACAGAAAAGGGGAAAAAACATAATTGTAGAAATGGCATAAAATAATCCGGTCTGTAAGGTACAAAACACCACCGGTCATGAGAGGGTTATATACATACCTGGGAAGTCTGCGCTTTGCCCAGAGACTCTGGGATAATGGTTGCTTCTACGGTTCTCCAGGTTGACACCCAAATCCTCCGGGTCATGGGAGCGGGGTCCTGACAAACCCCACTCCCCACCCATATCCCCCCCTTAAATGGGGATGTGTCCCAGCCATGACAGCCATTAGTGGAAGGGAAATGGGTGGGGAGTAGGTGGGAAGTGGGCAGGTAGTGGAGGGGGTCCTGGTGGAGTAGGGCATCTTCTGGAGGCCCAGAACCTGGAGAGTTCCCCGGCATGAATATATGTTTTAACACCAAGTATCATCCTATCTTTCAGTATGTTCAGAAATCTGAAGAATAAACCATTAATTCAGCAATGATTTACTTACCCCACGCAAGGACAATGTATCTGAGTGGAATAAAATACAGCACTGCAGTAAGGAGACAGAGGGCAATGATCGCCAGCCATGTTAGGAACGGGACCGTCCAGTTGAACGTACTGCATGAAAAATAAGAATGAGTCAAAACACCGATCAATCTTATATATCTAATAAAAGACATAACAAGCAAAGTGAAGGCTTCTTAAGGAGACACAGAGACGTATTACTCTTCATCACATCCTCCTGAAACTGCACAAGAGGAAATGCAGAGATAAATGATACCAAATAAATTGTATCAAGACAACATTAAAGACAATAGTGCACATGAATCATAGCTCAATATCCAATAACCCTTTCACAAGAGTTACATGATGAGACCTGGCCCGGAAACAGTCACAAATTAGCACATTTTCTTAAGGGTCTTAATACAAGACGTAATAAGTAAAGACAGAAGATGAGGGTCAGCATTTAATCTGTGTTTTAATTGACATATTTTTATAGATGATAACTGTAATTCTCCCTTATTCAGAGATGAACTAGACTTGACTATTGTCTAAGGCAATTCTGCGCACCTTTTCGGGATCAGTTAGTTTTAATGGGACACAGAATAACAGGTTGGGGAGAATTCCCTATTATTTAAATAAACCAATGCAGACACCACTCCCTTGAAAATAAGAGCAGGGCTCAGACCATGAAATAAATGAATAACCGCATTTTAAATTTAACTATTTCAGATATAACAGAGCAAATGGATCCCAAAAAATGTTGGAGAATGATTGAATAGCCTATTAAAACAAAACATAAATAATCCACTATTTCTCTACTTTAAGATGCTAATAGTGAAGCTTGACTTTATTTATTATACCATACAGTATGTTCTTTTTTTCATTTACGTAAAGCCACCATGGTTGCAGGGTTAAGCAGAGGGGCAAAGCCCAGCCAAAGACCTGGTATTATAGTGGCTCAAAACAAACTTGCGGAATCCTAATTACCCCAAGATATCCAAGTGGCTGTATATGTAATTACAAGTAAAACGTCTGGTACTGGTCCAAAATCTTAAAAACAAAGCAGCCCGATTGCTCCCCTGCCTGCCTTGTCAGACCTCCCCTGAACATGATCTATATATTTTGCAAGCAGTGTTGTGTTACGTTTGCAAATTGAAAGAACATGCGCATTCAATACTCACTTCTTTATCCTCTCACCAATAGAGGCCACTTCATCAAGAACGCTCTGTACGCTAACACAGACTTCTTGAATGGCGTAGAGTTTGTTCATAAAACCTTTCTTCTCGCTGTCCTAAGGAGCAAATCCATGGTAAGAATAATGAGATAACCTGGGAGGTTCTACAGCTGGATAGATTATGACACCTTATTTTGAAAAAATCTCTATTGATCTATCTATTCATATTCTATCTATATCTATCTATAATAAGATATTTTGAGTGCGTTCCATGCTTGTTTTAAGTGCCCGTGACACAACCAAGGAATGATTAAGGTTTGAGTCTTTACAGCAGGGATAATGGGCAGACTAGATGGGCCAGATGGACAGATCTGCTGTGAAATTCTTTGTTCCTATAATGCTAGATATAGGCAATATCTCACATATTAATAATATTACACATTTAAAGGTGTTTAGAGATGATGTATAGGTCGTAAATCAGAAATCTTTTTTTAAATTTAAGTCTGCCATTAAAAATATTCCCCTGTCACATTGCTGGGGTATCTTAATGCATATGTTGCACATTCTCAGATGATTAATATAATTTATTGATACATAAATAATTATTTTTTAATTTTTCAGTGAGAAAAGGTATAATGACACTTAAATTGGAAGACACAAGTATATCCTTCCCTTTCGTTTTGGCTTGCGTTCCATATTGAGGATTAAGTTGGTGAGGCACATAAAGTCTATGCCCTTTCATATCATATTTTTTAAATGATTGTATTCTACTGAAAAAGCTAAAGAACATTTAAACTATATTCAGCCAAGCAAGAACCCGTATAATCTGTTCTTCAAACACTACTGGTATTTCCTTTCCTAACCAAGATGTTCTGGGACTGGAATCAATGTAATCATTTATTAAGCAGAAATGTCTCAGAGAAGCTGGAAATAATTACTACTTGGGTATCAGGCACAGATTACACGACACAATAGCTTTTGTCCGGTTTCTAGAACTGTTTTAATATTTCAGGGAAAAGACAAAAAGACACGGGATTTTCAAAATAATGAATTCTTAGATTTCGCTTTACACCAATATTTGACTATGCGTATCCAGTTTATATGCATTCACAGCATTAGCATCCTGCATTTATTATATCTTATCCTATGTCCTCACATAGTTTCTGTATTTCTAGCAAGACATCCATAACCATGTTTTTCAATGCTGCTCGTTCTCAAACCAGTTATCTTCAAATAGAAATAACTGACACTTGGCAACCCAAGCAACTGCTTAGAAACCAGGGCTACATGAAGATTTCAACTACAGGAGACCAGTGCTAGACCTGGTGAGGGCATCTCTCTGCCGCCTTGGCCTGACAAATATATAAACATAATATACAAGCAAGAGGGTAAGGGAGGTCTCATGGCAGTATGGATGGATCTATGATCACAATTGTTGCTTATGACCTTCCCTTGGTTTCTGCACCTGTTTTAAAGGGACACAGATCTAGCAGACAGAATATAGGTTCTATGCATTACACGCAGGTTGATGGATATGGTATCTAGTCCACAAAACAGTAGCAACATTATCTCTTAATGGATTTTCTTAGAGCATCCACTAACTTAGATTTAAGTAGAAAAGCAATACTTTCACAGACAATAGAGAAGGTGGGGGAAATGTTTCTGACAGATATGATTAGTCAGGCGCACACTGAAGGAGTACACCAACCCCTGAAGTGCAGTAGACGCAAGAGCTATTGGGCACTAATGGCCAGTGTGGGCTCCGATGAAACAAGGGTGTGATGGGCACAGGTCTATCCTAACACAAGACTAAGAAATGTTTGAAGTCTCACAGCAGGTAGAAGAATCAGACAGACTCAATGGATCAGTCAAATGTTATGATTTTGACAGCCCCTCTCTAGGTCATTGGCAGATGCTTAACCCCCTAACATAGGTATTTCTGCAGCCTGAACGGCAAAGCTTTGAAATCATCAGTGGTCCAGATGTGTACCTAACGCTTAATTATCTCATAGCAACTGTTATCAATTAACATATTCACTGCTGGAAAGCAATTTACGTTCAAACTGCGTGTAAACCGACTGCCGTGTATCATTGCTGTGTTATTGTTATTGATACAAAGATGTCCTCAGGATGTCCTTATTCAGTCCTTCTAACAGATCTGTGCTTTGGATATGTTTCTGTAAAATGGAATACTATTAGGAAGGGTGTAGACCCATGCTTCCCCACAATGCGCCAAACTAACAGTTTGGATGCCAGAGGGTTGCCGAGTTTAATTTTAATCTTCTATCACTTTGTATATCCTAAAATGTATCATTTTTGTATGATGACGAGCCAGATACACTGGAACTCACAGCAGTGTCGGATGAAAGCATCTGCACATGTTCAGGAGCCACCTAGTGGCGGATATCTTGGCAACCTACTACAAAGAAGTTAATTAAGATATTTTGGCTCAGTGCGATAACCTCTGATGCCACCCTTTATGAAACATCAAATTAAAACAGAGTAGGGAAAAAAGTCTTAAGGCTTTACAAGATCACGCTAATCTTCTAAATAGGATTGGTGAAGAGGCATGTTCCCAAACTGTGCGGATTGTTTTACTTTAGTTCTGCTGGGAAAGGGGTCCATATTCCCAAAGCTTCAAAGCCTTTTTTTCCTGCTATTATTTCAGCTTCCTAACAGTTTATTTATTTCAAAATGGGAGGAAATGGCTATGTAAATATTTTCTAGCGCAACATTCCGAATGACAGCCTTCACAAACAAAAAGATTTTGAATTAACGCATCAATGATGTGAAAAAATACAATCTTAAAATTAAAGTTGTGATGCTATCCATATCACACTTGAGGATGGATATTAACAGCTCTGGGTTAATCTCTCTCTGTATTGGGCTGTAGTTGGTTTCCTTTGTGCCCTCCCCCCAATTTTTGAATACGTAAGTGTTGTCTTTAATGTACATGGAAATAAAAAGAAAGTTCTCTAATGTATTTCTCAGTATGTTCCAAGAGTATGCTAGGAAAACGAATCATCTACTAAGTGTAGATCTGTCCAACGATATCAGTTGCCCCTTTACTGTAATATCCTTGAAAAGCCATGGGTCAAAGTCAGCCTTCCCAATACTGCTTAATTTTATATTTCAGTACGCTAAATAAACCTAGTTTGCTTTGTTAAAATATTATATATATATATATATATATATATCATAAATCATATATATATATATATATATATATATAATCAAACAGTATGGAAGCTTTAAGAGTGGACTTGATTCATTGTGACAGGTGCTTAAAGGGAACTGTCACCTTCACGGCTTTCAGTATACAGAAATTCATCTACTAATGCTACATATCCTTGTGCTTTTGGTTTGATAATCATTGTAAGTGATTTGAAGATATCCAATGTAAGGGTTCCCCAGTGTATGGAAGCATTATCTATTCAGTTTCCTGGGCAGCAGTTCACGTCATCATGCTCATCCCAACCTTCTGAAGGCTGCCTCAACCAATTAACAATGAGCAGTAACCTGCAATCAGGAAAGAAATAACTTCTACATCGAAATTAAGGGGGTACACATAGGGTGGGTCTTTAATACATCACATACGTTTACTTAGTAATATGGAACATGTAGGATTTAGTAAAAATGACACATCTGGATCAAATGCATTTATTGATATATTTCAAGGATCAAAATCGTAAGGCTTTCACTTTTTTCTCAACTTCGCTAGCCATGTGACTATGAAACCAATATGGATAATTAAGAATATCACTTCCTACTATTTTTCTTTTTCTAACAAAAGCAATTACATTTTTTTTCCTGATGGCAAAAAGGATCAAATACAACGTCACTGAAATGCAATGTACTAAAACACTGACATGCGGTGAATTGTCGGATGATGCTTCAGAAGTCAAAACGTTGAATCCTTTTTTCTCGTGTTATGACCATGCAAAAGGGAACCATGGCTGAAACCAATTTAATTCCTTTATTTCAGCTTCTTAAAAAGAGTCTTATTTCTAAAACCCGCAGTTTTTCTGGATGCCAGAATTTAAGAGTTTCCAGATCAACGGGATGGCACTGGCCATGTGCCACCGAATGGAACCCTACAATGTAGCATCGGCAGAGTGCAGTCTGCAGCTGCTGATAAGTCTACAACAGTTTGCTCAAAAGAAAAAGAGAACCTGTTTGATTTGCAGATTTCACAATTTCTTCCAATAATTTAACGCAGCCAGTATGGGCTCCAAGAGAAAAAAAAAAAAAAGGGGTCATCGTTCACTTAAACCCTGCTGTCTGTTTCAGCTGCCGTGAACATAGATTCCGAACACAAGAGCTTTTCTATCATTAAGTTCTGCAGGATACTTGTAAACTTAAAAGGTGAGCGACAATTAGGTTTTATATTCTCACAAATCCTAGCATTGTCAAAGATTTGTCCTCATGCCCCCGTTCGCCCCCTGGTACTTGGATCTTTTGAAGTCATTATTACCGTAGACGAGCTCTCGGAGATAAGAGGTCAACGCGTAAGATTTGTGAAGACAAAAATACTCTTGGAGGCTTTCTTTCACTTGAAAGTTTTCTTCTCCAACATTTCATATTACTTGGGACTAGCCACAAAAGCACTGACAAAATGTACGCAGTTCATTTAACAGACATCTTGTCACAAAAGCATTGTTATATCTTGCTAAGCATTAGGCCTGAGTCTAGGTCTCTTTGTATAACCACTTAACTATTTGAGGACTGGAGGTTTCGGCTACGGAGGCCTTCCAATGCTGGAAGCCTTTTCATAGATACAACAAACCCACGTGGTACAAGGTGCTGTAGGGCCCCAGCTGTCTTAACCTTGGCCTAAGCATGGCCCATAGTTCAAGCCCAGCAAAGCCACTCTCCCAGATGAGGGGGAGCTCTGGGTAGCCTACTCTGGAAAGTTCCCAAGAATGATTATGTACAGATATTCAATACAACCCACTAATAAAATGTATATCACACACCTTTGGTCTTGTTAGACAACGTGAAAGTAGTGCTATGTCAGCTCCATCATTGGTGGTTTGGATTACATTAAAGCACAATTATGTGACTTCACTTCTTTATTATATTATTTCACTGCTTTATTATAATTCTCTAGATTTTTTCTTTTATGTTAACAACTATGAACAATATAAAGAGCTGCATACTTGTTGAATCTGTATATAAATATTATATACTAATAATATTTATTTTACAGAAGTATACAAATACAATAATTATTTGGCCTAAGGAATGACGTATCCATGTGGGACTTGGAGAGACAAATGACAGCCTCTGCTTCAAGCTTATATGGTCTGAAAAGGAATAGTTGGTCAAGGATGAGTCAAAATGCTTATCATTATAAGCTAGTAATAGCATTGTTTTTTGCGTTATTGTTTACAAAACTTTATTAAAAAAATATATATTTATACTTTTAAAAAGACTTGCTAGAAGTGCGGGATATTAGTTGTCAGAAGGCAGATATTTGGAAGTCATCTTTATTTAAGCAGAAATGTAATTCGATCCACCGGTGAGAAAAGCACACATTGGACGGCTAGGATACAGGGGAGGGCTGGCACCTTCTGGCTCAGGGGTCATTCCTCCCACCCCACACCATATCTAGCACACACACTAACACACACACACTCACTCCAGCACATGGACACAAACTCATTTACTCTAACATTTAGACATACTTACACTCACTCCAACACACAGACTCACTCTAAAGATATACACACATTTACCGTAACACATACATACACACGTTCTAGTTGCACAGAGCCTGAGCTTGTATTATCATGCTACTACCCTGGGGTCATTTAATGGCGTGATCCCCACTAAGTGGAAACACCCTCAAATTACTATCACAATTATTACATTACTTTTGTATTTCATGAGTTTCGCAGCTCCAGTACAACAAAAAATAAAAAAATGTGATAAAGGAATGATATAAGCTGACAATAGCAGTGCCAACTTAACATACATTATATAAATTATGCATAAATATAAACAGTTCATGTTAGCTATGGAAATAGGTACCACTTGCATTCAGTAACGGGATGGGGATATATGTAGACCAAGGACAGAGAGCCTGGCAAGCCTCAGACAAGCTCAACAATAAATTACCATGAATTCAGATCATCTTTATTAGTGTAACCCCAGCCATTGGCACAAAAGCTACATTGGCACCACTGAGCACCATCTGGCAGCATGAAGCACTACGCTGCGGTGACACTCATAGATGACTGATCGGGTGGATCTGGAACCCTGGATTGTTTCACTGCATTCACACAGTGGAGAGAGCAGTAAAATAAAGCTAGGTAATGAGCCTTAATGTCTACAAATGCAGGGAGAACGCCTGAACTGAACATTCCAGGGACTCCATACTCTGACTATTACTGGAACGAAGAAGATGTGTATAATACTAGAGTGACAGGATAAATCAAACAGTGATATCATCACTAACAGATTCAGTACACACTGAAACACATCACCCGCATATCATAATGCACTATATATATATATACATATAGATATATATATAGATATATATATATTCCAGAATGATGATACTCTCTCTTCAATTTAATTGGGGCAGCAACAATTTGACATACAATGAAAGAATAAGTGAAATAAATGGTAATACGGGTCTTGCTTACTGTACGATCTACACGTGAGAATGATTAAGGGGGAACAACTGGTGTAATGCGCATGTGAACCCCAAAGGAGGCTTTCTGGCATTCAGAGTTCATCTGAGCTCACATGAATCAGTCATTTATTATTGCTGCCACATAACATTGTTCCCCGTGATAGGAAAATCTATGTTTGTTTCTTTAGCCAAACATGCAATACGCCTGTAATTGGTCGAAGGGCTCCGTTAACCCCTGAGTGATGGACAGCGGGAGCTATGCGCTGCTCTTGCCTCCTCTGGCATTCCCAGGGTTTTGTTTCTGGGCAGTATGGTTAAATAAGACGGATTCATTTATGTTCAAATTCACATCACACTGAGAGATCAATTGGGCTGCTTGCAGTAGCCCTGGTCTTCAAAGTGGATTAAGGCTCTGCTCACAGCTTGCTTTACTGCAACCTTTTTCGTTTTTTTTATTTCTCCTTTAACGATCAATTTCCTTTTTTCAGATGTTTTTGCCTGGTCTCCGGTGCTTGTGCTACCAGCACAATGTATACACATATGCTATTGATGACGGACTTTCCAACCACCAGCAAATTAACTAAAACATGTATGAATATGTTAATTATTTGACTATGCACCAAAAAACTGACAACGTGCATTTCATTGCAAGATCAATATAAAATATCTTTATTTTAGCCTCTTCACAGTTCTTGGCGTTAACATGAATAATAAAATCCCTCCTGACATAGGGATAGCATCTGTAATGAGAAATAGTCGTGTTTTCCAGGTCACCGTCATTAGGACACAGTAGGTTATATTACTGAGAGATGAAGGGGCAGAGCTATAGATAGATTCCATAATTTGACATTATAAATCCCCCCTCTCATGCAGAAGTAGGTCACAGGGGCTGCACGATTTACCTTCGCTAAACACGAACCTAGGGAAATAGTTTGAAAAAAACCTTCTACTCGCCGGCGCTGGTGAACAGATTCAATAGAGGTTCTCATCTCTAGCTCTTGGCAGAACGTTTTTGTATTTATTGTGCGGTAAATAAAGCCTAAATGCTTTTGTAGCTCTGTTTGCAATCTATCTACCCATTCACAGCCCAATAACAGCAGGGAATAAAAGCTGCCATCATCTAATGTCTTTTTCCTCCTCTGTGTGTCTCTCTCCCAAAGATTTCATTATTTTTCAACTGGATCTGCGCACGCTGTCATATCTAGGGCACCACAATACTAAATAAACAGGGAGATAGGATTCTACAATACGTTATCACGAAAGGGGAAAAAAATGGTTTCATCAGAAACAATGGAGGGCTGAAAGGTGGACTTGAGCGTACCGTGCTATTCAATCCGTTTCGAAAAGGAAGCTTGAATCAGAAGCAAAAAACATAACCTCCCTCTTGGAAAATGATCTGCACTTTTCTATTTCTGACAGTTAGAGATTACATACAGT